>NC_048904.1:27835-66735 GCF_011077185.1 Oxyura jamaicensis | reverse complement strand
CTCTCTCTCTCTCTCTCTCTCTCTCTCTCTCTCTCTCTCTCTCTCTCTCTCTCTCTCTCTCTCTCTCTCTCTCTGAAAGAAAGAATCTCTGACGGGATGTTCTTCGTGAAGGCACAGCGGGTAGGGCCACAGACAGGAAAAACCGTTGGGGACCTGTAACAGGGAAGGAGTAACGCGTGAAATATAAAGCAGACACACTAGGGAAATCAATGGTAATAAAACTTCAGTTGTGGAAAATACAGTAAAAAGTGGATGTATTCCAGCCTTTCCATTTTGAATCCCCATTGTTAAATTTGTCATTGCACACTTTGACCCAAACACTTTCCTTTACAAGAAAATAAACCATGTAAATTTCAGTCACAGGCTGCTCTGACACACGAATGAATTACATCAATTAAATTCCTTGTCTAAACTACTCACGTCATGTAAGAGACGCAGAAGCCCAAGGCTCCACCAAAGCACAGAGTTGCAACAGCTTGCGGGCACTAAAGAGGCTCAGTAGGTACAACCACCTGCTCAGGTATGTCCCAGCTTCAGTTCTTGATCAGGTAGTGCAGGGTCTTGTCATACATCATTACTTTACCCATCTCATCTCCAATTATTTTTGAAAACTTTACATTCTAGCACATCATGTTGCTATGATTAATACTGGACAAAACCTCACCTTTGAAAACAAGTCTGTGGGCTCTGGACGGCCACAGCCCTTCGTTATGTCAGGAGCAAAAAAGATTCCTGCCATTAAATGTGCTTTAGCACAGATGAGAGATTAGGCCGTAGTCCTTTGGAGGTTCTGGAAGGAAACAATGCTTACTTTTGATCTCAATTACTCAGTAATTATCTTCTATTCAGGTAGTCTTGTTTGACCAAACAGGCCTGAAAATTCTATAAACCTTTTTTTTCTCCCCAATCAAGTCAGTCCATATAACAACTGTAAATAACTTTAGTCCTTCTGTGCTTTAATGCATTACAAAGGACATACGTACAGCAACACAATAGCATGGCTAAAGAAAGGAAGACGAGCACAATTTATTTACAGGACCATAATGTCTCCACTGCCCACAACCACCTATGACAAACAATGACTCTGTTGAACACATGCATCTCCGCTGACCTGCAAACGAGTCCCCTTTTAAGCCAGGGGAAAATTTAAGGGGAAACTGTAGAAGGAACATTAACATTAGCTGTGCTATTGATGCATTAGCCCACAATGTTTCAGTGCAAACAAAGGTACAGGATGAATAATGGCATTTCCTAGGTAGCAGAATAACCCAAGAACTTGCAGCTGCCACTGATTACTCTGGCAGTAGACTGAGCGGAAAAAAATATCAGTCATATTTACTAAGGCCTTGAATTTATTAGCACAAAGCAAAAACATCATCTGACAAAATCAGCCTCAGTGCCCCTTCCCAATATCTCAGCTTAAACTAGTAACAAAAAGACACATCTGAAAAACATTTATCCCAATACCACCACGACAGCCAACTTACTAACGTGAATGAAGTGACTGCACACAGAAGTATTTTATTGCTTTTTGTGCATTTAGAATAATTTCCACTGAAATCTTTTGTGGAAACAGAGGAGATGTGGGAATCAAACGACAGCAGATAGAAACTTCTACTTAGACTCTCTAAAATGCTACAAGCCAATATAAGGGCAAAAGTGGCTGTGGAGATTGCTCTTCTGTAGGCTCTTTTGTCCTTTTTACAACAGACTCGTTTCAAAATAGTATGGGGTGCATATGAGTCAGAGAATATCTATCTGTATGTCATGGGTATCAATATCATGCATTCTACAGTTGGTTTTGGTTGCCACTCTACCTTCTTGCTTAAAGCTACAAACTTTTTTTTTTTTTTCCTCCCTTCTCAGCAGCTGTTCCCAGATGGAAGGGACAGTGAGAACTCAGCAGTTCCTAGAAAAACATGAAAATTCAAGTAAAAAGTTCTACTGTATAATTACGAACTCCCTACCAAACATTTCTATGACTCAACAAAAAAGTCCTTCTTAGATTGGGAAGAGGTCTGATCCATCCGTATTTTGTATTTCTAGCGCTGAAATCTCTCTCCTGGGGAGACTGAACTTGACTGCAAAAGGAGTTAGGAAAATTGCTCAGTTTCAGGCCAGGAAGCATGCATCGTGCTTATAGACACATCCACCAGTGTCAGACAGCCATGATTATTGCAATATCACACCTCTGTTAGATAAACACACCCTGCTGCTATAAAACAAGGATGAACTAACATGAACTGAGCAGACAGTACGCTAAAAGATCAGCAGCATCTCAGACACTTCTCAGAGGCCTGGAATCACAAAGTATCATTTCACTGTCCATAATAGCACAAATAAGATCCTGAAACAGAAAACCTATAACATAAGAGTCTTTTGGAACTTCATTTGACATCTACCAGAAAGCAGAAAAATAGACCTTTTTAGAATAACCACTTCCACAAAAATGTCCTACTAACATGGGGGTGGTTCACATATAGAAAGAACAACTGGCATAAAAAGAAGGAAGAAAGATCTTCCAGTAACAAACCTTAAGAGAAAACGTCAAAAGAAAGCGTGAAATTGATGCAGACACTCTCAGCAAGGGCATGAACATTCTCACCATCGTTAGGAATCCTGAAAACTGTACTCTGATAGCATCTTCAATATTGTAACATGACATAGTTTCAAAAGATCTGGCTAAACTCAAGTGAAAGATAATCAACTATAGGACAGTGACCCTTGGCCATAAAATTGAAATTTATTTATTTTTTTCCTTCTGAAATGTATTGTCTTTTTCAAGGCAACTTTTAAATCACTAGGCCTTTAGAGGTGTCAATATTAATCGAAAAAATGAATTCTGAAAGGAAGATCTGTTTTACTATTCCCATTTTATAGATGGGGAAACAAGCACAGCCATATACATGCCCGCTTTAATATTTTGCACACATGCTCAAGGCTAAACCAATAATTAGATTTGGAGTCAGGAAAGACCCTGCTCCACCCCCCCCCCCAAGACAGGAAGAGACCCCTGAGGCTAATGTTTTGGTTTATTTTAATTTGCCTTTTTTTCTATAGACACACTATAGACCTTACTTCCTAAGGTCATCCAGGCATTATCAGTGGGTGCTTAAAATAGCAGGAGCCAAAGAGGCCAGATCCAGCCTCCAGAACAATTCCATCCAACTGCCTGCTTGTGTCTTGGGAATGACAAGAAGAGCACAGCATGCCATCCTGGCATCCAACGGCCTCCTGCTGGGTCCAAGCATTTATTGGCACTTCTAGATTAGCTGCTGCTGTGTCCATATGGGACTTGAAAGTGGAATTAGATGCATGAATTTTGCTATATTTGCTTTGACGCTGGCAGCCACCACTTCTCTATCCAGATGTTTTGCAACAAGTCCTGAAATTTAGCATCCAGTCCTTAATGCTAAATAACCTAGACTTTAGAGAATCCCTCACAGGGTGCAAGCAGACACATTTCTCTCCTGCTCACTTTTTACATCACACACTCATTCTTGAGCTTTCTTCTTAAAAACCTCAAATCTGCCTTCAGGTATTTGGGGGTGTTCCGAGGCTCACAGAGTTCAGAGTAAGGACTGAATGGTTTTGTGACCTTTCTGGGTAACAACGTCTTCTACAGGAAATTGCACTTAATGACCATGGAAGTTTTTCCAGTCCTACATTCCCAAAGGCTCAAGTTAACATCAGATGTAAGAATAAGACAGAAAAGGGACTGAAATAAACCAGTTACTATATAGAAATACCTTCTGATCACTCTTGAAACAACTATTTATCAATGATTCATGAATGCAAATCTTCATAAAATATTACCATTTCCCAGACCTCACAGTTCCATATAGAGTATACAGGCCAACTTGCTCTGCTGGAAGAAAGTGTCTGCAGGCTAACTCTGTATTTCTGTTTAGTTTTGCATCTGTTTATTCATATGAATATAATAAAGGACAGAGCTCAGTTCTCCATGATAATTCAGCTTAATGACATGCCACCAAACTCACTCCTCCCTGTTCTAAAAGCAAGCTGAACTGACTCTGTGGCCACCTGATCTTTGCTGAGAAAACAGGGAGCAGAGCAGGACTGCATCTTTCAGCAGCAGTCTTCTGTTACACTGGATTAGGTGTAACATGAAACTGCACTTTTAGAGAAAAGTAGATTTGTGATGCAAAGAAAAATAAAAATTGCATGGAAGAGTGATTTTTAAACAAAAGAATCTGTTGAACTTGAAACATTTCAATCCAACTGTATTCCTAAAGTCATGTATATTTTATTCTTTAGCAACATTTGAATCATTATTAATGCTTCACTTTAAAATATTTTGCTGCAATATAGACATTTCATCTCAATCAACTATTAAAAAAGCAAATCAAGGCTCTCACAGGAGCATTTGAATACACTCTGGAAATGTTAATAAAGTAATATTTTTACAAGAGTTTCTCAGTTTTACTTTTAATTTCAACCTCTTCTTAGTATAGCACAATGCCTTCCATCCAGATATCTTGTAATTTTCTTTCTGCAGGGAAATACGGGGGCTGGTCAGGGGGGAGCTGATTTAACAGTCTATCCTGAAATTCATCTATCCTGTGGCAATGTCTATGAAGTTAATCATAGCACACTAAGGGACCCCTGACTGAGCATAACCTGCCTTAAACCCTGTCCCATTTAACCCAGAGAGAGCAATTTGTTTGAGCACTTCAGGATGACATCATTCACTATTTGAGGCCAAAAGCTAAGTGTAATTAAAGCTAAAGAAAATGGTTTGAAGATTCTTGTAATTAAAACAGAGATACTAGTAATAGATACTATTACAGACAATAGGAACATGTCCAGAAGAATTCTGAAGTCTATTGTGTAACCATTATGGAAGATGACTGGAAAACATTTTGTCAATAGCAACTCATTCTGCTTGCGCTAAGGGAAATATACAAACAAAAGAAAATATGAAGACTGGAAGCATATGGAAACTGTAGTCTGTTTATATGACAGATACATAACAGTATTTCAGAGAAAAAATTAGAACACTTTATGGAAGATTTACAAGAGAATCTATACAGTAATTTTACAAAACTGTACTTAAAAAGAGGAAGGACCCTTTTAGGAATAACAATTATTGCTGACAGTCCTACTTTTGAAAACAACTCAAGGTCCTTGATACTTACAGTCTGGCACGCTGTTGTAAAACAATTTGAAGCAGTCAAATATCAAGATTGAGTCAGTTGCTAAATTCTAGAAAGAGTAATAAAAATATTCAGATAATAAGAGACTGGTCAAACACAATGAACAACATTTGTTAATGCTTCTCCAGAAAGTTAAAGCAAGTTAATAGCAAGTTACAACAAGTATTATTTGCTTATAGTTAGATGGTAATAATAAAAGTATCTGACAACACCATTCCAACTAAACCGTAAGTTGTGATGGATCTTACTGTCCAGCACCATATGTTCACAGAAGAAACAGGAAAGATCAGCTCAGCTCTCATTTAAGCAAGAAATACTACAAGGTTTTCTATGTAACCTACCTGAGTCTCAATAAAATATCTAGCTAATCAACCGCATTTTAAGAGCGATGTTGATTCCCCATTAGACTGCTTCCCTATGATTTCCTTTCTCTGTCAAAATGAATTAGAGCAATTTGCAATTACATTGTCAGATAGCCACATCCTGCAGCATAGCATGAGATACAGTTCCACCTTTGAAGTCAGACAAGTGCATTTCACCGTATTCTTTGTTTGTCCAGTAACTTACAAATGTCCAAATCAAACAACAAATACATGTGGCTACTGTCCCATTTCTAAATATTTTACCCTGACTGCACATTTTGAAATGCAAGACAAAGTGGTAAGAAGCATGTAGTATTTAAACAGCACAATGTCATTTCTTATCATTTTAATGCAATAAAACAGTGATAAATGAAAAGACTGGTGGCAGTCAGTGCTTCTGCATGACAAATTTTTGCATTCTTAGCTTTGTATTTGTTATCAAAGAAGAATTACATTAGTAGATACTGTAGGAAAAGGAATTCTACGGTTCACACTGTAAGGGTTTTTTGTTGTTGTTTGTTGTTTTTTTTTGTTGTTTGGTTTGGTTTTTTAATAATTTCTGGACACTTTGTCAAATGCCTTCTAGAATGGACTATAAATGGATGTCACTGGGCAGTCCTGTAAACACGTAGCCATAAAAGAAGCCTTAATTTAGAGGTAAGATTTTAAAAAGTTGGCTGCCCAAAACTCAATTCTTAAGTTAGTAGCTAAATAATAACGTTCAGACTAAGAATACTAAGAACCTACCAATTTCCACCAGGTTCAATTTAATACTGCCCATCCAGAACTTTTGATAATCAGATTAGAAGTCAGCCGTATGCACACGCAATATGGATTTACCTACAAAATTTGTACAACAATTAAAATAAGCAGTCACCTGCTGGCATACTACCTACAGCCTACCTCATGTCTGCAGACTTTACTCAAAATAAATCCAAGACGCAGGGCTGTAATTCTACAATCCAGCCACTAGAGGGCAAAAGCAGCCCAGCATTTTCAGCTGCAATTGTAATACAGTGTTACCTCTGTTTTTAATACTGATCAATTTAAAGTTTGATTTAATCTGGGAAAAAAAAAAAAAATGCAACTAGCCAGAAATAGCCAGCAATCTCACATGAAAAATGTTTGTTCTGCAATCTTCTTAATTTCCTTACTATGTCATCCTTCATACAAACTGAATCCCAAAATATTTTGGAATATTACTGAGATTGGTAATAAAATTTTAAATACTAAAAGTGTGTGAAATGCATAATTAAAAGGTATCTATTCATTTTTAATTCATAACACATAAGTTGGCTATACACAGGCACAATACTGTTCCAGATTCTAGTTACTGTGGACAAACAGTAATCATTATAGAAGTAGTAAAATAACATGGACTGGTAAAATTCTGTTTTAAGAGAGCCAGAAATTGTAACAGAAAAACAAGGTACAATAAATTGATGCAAGTTTACAGTAGATTTTTTCAAAAGGTCACAATAAGCTAAAGAGTTTGAAACACATATCCACATATGCAACCTAAAAATTGAAAAGCCCCTGAATTTTCAAGTGCTTAATAACAATAATGATAATACAGATAGTCTCTTTCATTATCAGATCTTACATTATCAGCAAACTTTTGTCCTTATTGCTCCAAACTAAACAAGATTATGGGAAAGACTGTACTCATTGGGTGCTCCAGCCATTACAGTGGCAGAGGAAAACCTGGCTTAGGTGCTAGGGAGAACAAAACATTCACATGTAAATCCAAGGAGAAACAATATGTAATTTCCCTCCCAATCCACATGTTGTATTGCATTTGCAATACATCTGGGTCCTTACAATGTCCTAAACCAGATGACCACGCTTGAAAATTTGCATAAAATCATTGTTTGCACTGTGTGAATCAACGGGCACACACACACTTTGCTAAAGACACTAGAATTTACAGTAAGTGATTTACAACATAAATCAAAATATACACTTGAAAAATCTATTATTTTATTTTTTGTTGTTGTTGTTTGTTCTCATTTGCTTTTAATTTATTTTAAAGCACATTTGTTCAGTAACTCTGAACCATAACACAAATAAAAAGTTAACAGCCATTACACCAGAACTATGCCAAAAACTATATATCCCCAAGAATTTTTGGTAACGTTTTTCCTCCATTACCAATAAACATCACCCTACAAAAACATTTTTAGAAGAAATTCAGTTTAATGGTTCTTCTAAACTCAACAAATACATGTTTCATGTTTTGCACGTCAATTTGACAAACTATGATACTACTACTGTGCCATGATAACACAGCATTTCATACTTTGAGATTCTCCTAGGTTGTTCTAAATGCTGCTGTCCCATGGGTCAACAACCTGGGAAGCCCAAAATACAAAGACTGGTCTTCTACGTTTTCTCTGTCTCTTCTCCCTCATGTCATGCAAGCATAGGGACTATTCCTTAGGAAGAAATCTGGAACTGATGGCTCTTCAACATCCCTAGATTCCTCTCCCTCACAACTGCTGCTTGCCCATTAGGACTTCACGAGGTTCCTTCGTGATTCAGTCAGAACCTATCCCTCCATCCCCAGGTGCCCAACAGCCCCAGCTTCCCCTCACATAATAAGCTCATTACATAGTAGTAAATCCTATGAAATGAAGAGACAAAAAACATCAACCTAGCAACTGATAGAAATGAACTCAATCCAAGGAATCAAAGCAAACGTTATTTTACACCCAATGTCTAAAAAGTGTTTTTTATTATTTATTTTTTTAATCACTAATTAACCCTTACAGTTAATCTCAACTATCTGAAATTAAGGTAATTTCATGTTAGGTAAACAAGTCTTCTGTAAAATCCAGCCATACAGATGCTTGGGTGATTTTTTGAAGGCACATTTCTTTTCAATTAGAACACAGCATTAATCTGATACACAACTATAAAAAATCCTGGGTGTTGTTGCTTTAAAAGTACTTTCAGTACAAAACTTTGGACAACAAAAAAAATGCAGATGTACCTATGTCCACTAGGAAAGTTGTAACAGTTTGCTGGTGTGCTAGCTTGCTATTTGTAAGCACAGACTTGATAAACACAGTAATTGCAAATACGAAATTATAAACGACAACGAGTGGTGTTCTAAATGTGGGCTTTCACATCCAACACTGGTAATTTAAGACTGTTTCAAACTAGTCAGCTTTTTGGCTGGAAGTTTTTCACTGTTCTTGTAAATTTATCAGTTCATTACAGGGTCAAATGAGCACTGGAGCCCACACAAGGCAACACAGAAAAGGAGGCTGTGGCTTCACAAATATGAAAGTCAGAATAGAAACCAAGATAACTGATGCTTTTCTGATCACAGTTCTGAAAGGTAAGTAAACAGAAACACTGCAAGACAAAGCATGCAGAACTGGGATGGGATGAGATTTCAGCATGCACAATGGTTTCTTCTGACAGTCTCACACATTATTCTTAGTTGCCTAGGCAAAGCCAGTCCAAATAGCAGTATTACATGCACTACTAAGGCAACCCAGAAAGCTGCATATTATCAGGAGTTACAACATTAGAAAGTCCTATGAAGTTCAGACTAATATTTTAAGATGGAAAAGAAATTCAATTGTATTTGAGAAAGTCATTGCCACAGTTTAAACCCAAACTGGTCAAAATAGGCATTAATGTGAAGATAAAGGTTCTCCTTTAACTATTTACTTTGGGATGAGTGATCTAAGCCAAGATCAAGTAAACAATGCAATCATGTTATTCAACTTTTTGCCCCTCACATGACCATGTACAACTCTCAGTACCTTCTTTACAAAAGCCATCTTTCTAGTAACATTTGCTAACTGAAAGCTGGACACCAGAGCTGGTGCTATTATTTTACTCCTCTTAAATTGTTTTGTCAGACTTCCGACACTTGAGACAAGTTCCATTAAAAAAGACATTAGGTGTATTTAGGTATTTGCCAGATAATAGAGTAAGGTTCTTAGGCATCAATCTGGACAGATTAGTCTAATCTGTTGCTGTTGGAAACCTTGTTTCCAGCAGTAAAGTCAACAATAGTTTCAAATTACCAGCACTAAGGTTAAACTATGGGTGATATGTTTTGAGGTGCAAAGAAAAACAAAATAGGAACTCATGCATTCACAATATTGTCTTTACCTCAAATCAGGTCTGTATCTGAACTGAGCTTCCCTTTCTCTAAAACTGTTCCTGATGGATTTGGCTCCATTTAAATTGCTTTATTTGTGATTGTATCCTGCATTCAAAAATATTTAAGAGAGCAACAGAAATTCACTTAGTAATATTTATTGTAATTGTCACTTCCTAAATCTAACAAAGCATCAATAATTAACATTTCAATGTTGGGTAAAATCTTGGTACTTCCACACTAAAATAGGCTTTCCAGAAGCAAAGTCAAGCAATTCAAGATGTTAGGGCTTCTATAAAAATGAAGGCATTAAACCCATGAAGTTACAGACACAAAATGACAAATACCTGCAACCTAGCTCTAAAATAATGCAGCTTTTAAATAATGTTTTTTTAGGAAATATAGAATTGGGTTTTATTTAAAGTCTTACATCTCAACCTATCCAAAATAATTGACTAAGGACTGATGTTGGATCATCCTTCCCTTTAGCTTTTTCTATGAACCTACATAAGATTAAGTTTTTACCACCAGTCCTTTTCTTAAGCTTACCTCTTATTCTGTAGGACAGCATTTTCTACAGGGAACAACAATTTGCTTTTCATTCATTACATGAGAGATATGATGTATCTGGTAAAATCCTAAACTAACTGCGCTTTGCAATAACTTGCAACCATTCAGCAGAGCTACATTAAGGCATCTATTATTACAACTGAAATGCAAAATATAGATTTCTAAGAACCTAAGCTAAAAGAAAAGCAGAGCACACATCAGAAGGAATCAAGAATGGTCTGGAAGTAGTAAAGACAGGTCTAAAATTTTAACACCTACCTCTAGAGATTATAGTGCATTGAAAGTAACATGCCAGAAGAAAAAAAAAAAAAAGTAATTCTGTTGTCATTTTATTCTTATTAAACGTGAAAGTACTAATAGCCTAACTGCATTCAGACAACTACAACACTAGAAGGATTTATACAATTCCTTCTGCACCTCCCCTCTTCATTTTCTTTTTCCTCCACTATTTACATTTAACCTATATTAACATTGACAAACTGACTTTCATTTCCTCCTAAGTGACTCCAGAGAAACCAAGTGTCAGAGGCTGTATCAGCCTGGTGGTGAATATATGTAGATTGAAGATGGGCTCAAGTTCTTCCTCCAGTGAATATCAAAGTACATCCTAGAAAAAAAATGTTTCCTCATGAAATTTGGCAACCAACATCAGAATGTATAATAGCTCAGTGGCTAGGCGTTCCTTCAAGCCAGAAGAGTTAAAGATCTAAACTTAGAATGAGATACAAAGAGGATTTCAAAGTCATAAGCATTTTTCACATTTCTGCTCCCTACTTTTCAGAGTTTTGCTCTTTTTGTTTTTCAATCTTACATATTAAGAACCTTTTCTTTGCAGCAGATAAAATTATTCAGCTCATTTTTTCCACTATTGCAAATATAGTTTTGGTTCAAAATAAAATTTATTTCTCATGTCAGCCAAGTGGGAAAACCCAATTAACGAAATCTTAAGCCTAAATTCTTTAAGATTTACCAGTTGTTGCAGGTTGAAATTTTAATTGAAGTCAGTGCTTCTACTGACCATCAGCCATCATTTTGTGTTAACAAAATGAGTTTTTGCATATACAGTTGGACCAATGTACAATGTGTCTCTAGTAAGTAATGTGGACCAGTCTCACTGAAGGACACTAGCACTTCAAGCACGTGGTGCTTTAAGCTCTGCTGTACAAGCAATAGCATAAACCCATACTTACCTCTGGCCATGATGTAGAATAACAGAGTTTATTTAACTAGTTTAAGGCCATCCTTATGCATACTGACTTCTGGCTGAAAATCAAGTATGAGGATAATTAATTTTCATAGAGTGTCTGATAAAAAAATATTCAACAACCTAAAATTAATGGCAATGATCTGGATAGATGGTCTGGTCCCAACTGATTTGATCCTTTGAAATACTGCATTCTGTCACTACAAGATAATGATGGCAGCTCTGCAACTGCAACACTCATACTGAAAACAAAGGAGATAGTTGAGTTGAAGCATTAAACATGCAAATGTAAATGAATTGAAATATATAAAAAAGATTACAATTTCAAGCTTATTTCAATGAAACAATGGTTCAAACTGAAAACAGTCAGTTGAATGCTACTCCTTCCATCTTCATGGAGAATTTATTTTTAGAAAATATATTCTCTTTATAGCTATTTAAATTCTAATGCAATGCACAATTTCATATATCAAACACTTTTTTACATATTGAGTATTTTACACTTCAAAATTATGTAGCTTTAGGTCTTTATCAGTTAAGCCTGCAGTAATTCACACAAGCTGAAAATCTTGTGCAACCCAGAGTTTTTTAACTGTATAAAAATATATACACTTTTCTGAAAATATTTATTAAAATATATATAAAAGTTGACTTTCTCCACAAAAAGTAGGTTATAATAATACTTCAAGTATTTACAATTTATTTGACTGAAAATCATTATAACATTTGAAATCTAGTGATAAAATCACAAAATTAATATATCATTACTTAGTACAAATTATGACAATAACTAGTAATTCTTCATGTTCTATTGTAGTAATATAATAGCAAACCATCCTTTCTACTCTAGCAGGCTGGAGGTTAAAGTATTTTTCACCATTAGAAACTGTGATTCTCGGTGTGATCTCTTCAGCTTTGCACGACGGTTCTGGAACCAGATCTAAAATTGAAATAAAAGTCATGGTTTTCAGAAATACAGCACTGTAATCAGAGCAAGCTTTGAAATTTAAAAATATTCACACAACTCTACAATATTTTGTGAAATGCCAGTAGTTTGGATGTTTAACAAAAAGTTAAGATCTGAAGAAAGTGACCAGCACTAACTAAGACTAAGAAAATAATGCCCTCATCTTTCCTGGAAAATGAGAACCAGCTTTGCTAATACAAAAACTAGTATCAACTTATGTGACATTGAATGGAAGTTCCTGAGCAGCTACAGTTCATGTACAAGTCTGAAGGTGTAACTTCTTCAACTGCTTAATTAATAGCAGCACCAAGCTCCCCATCAAGCCCAATAAGAATTCCATCAAAAACTTTATAAATATCAAGCTGAGGCCTGAATTCTAATTTTTATGGTATGCTTATCACATTTGATTAGCTGTAAATGAATAATTAAAACCCTAAGTAGATTTTGCTTTTGGCCAGATACATGACATAGGCTCAAAAGCTGGTTTAACACTGTTGTGCTCTCCTGACACTCTCAAAGCTGGTTTAACACTGTTGTGCTCTCCTGACACTCTCAAAATGAGAGTGTCTATACTAATTCATTCCAATAAATTACTTCAATAGTTGTTTCAAATTTGGTTTTTAAATATGTTGACATGCATAATGTAAACATGATTTTAAAGCCTGGGAGCAAGTGATCAAGTTCCACAAATAACTATAGATTAACAAAACAGAAATCACAGAAATATTAGTGATAAATGTCTCATTGATGCTATGGAAAAAGGGTTGGGATTTCAGAACAAATTCAATTACTGTAATTTCTCAAATCACTCAATGCATACTATTATGTATAAATGCACGCTGTTTTAAATTGACATTAAAATTATTGTTACTACCATCATCTGCCTATTTATATCACCAGAGTACACATGGATGGAAATATGGAAATTTTCAAGAAACAATTTAATTACCTGGATCCTGTCTTCATCTAAGTCTAATTTGCGAGCTAGTTCTTCTCTAATATCAATGCCGGGGTAGGAATTCATTTTAAAAACATTTTCCAAGACTTCAATCTGAGGAGATTAAAATACACTTTTTGAGTAATCACCACTCTTGTTATAGGAGTTAAAATAAATAGAAAAATAGAAACAGCTTAATTTGTTTAATAGAAGGCTTCCAAGCAGTGCTTGGAGAATTCTGCTTTCATGAATTTCGACCAGATGAAGCCAGTAACATTATTGTGAATTTACACTAGTTCTTAATTTCTATATGGAGAGATACACAATACCAAATTAGTCAGCTGTTATAGGCTTCTACCAACAACTTACTAAACCGCATTGTTAGCCCTTTATTAAATAGAAAGAAAATCCCTACCTGGTTTCTATTGAAAGCAGTTCTTGGTCTTCTACCCCTGTACCAGCTCAATTCTCGTTTGAAAGATAGCCTTTCAGTGACTGAAAAATATTTTTCACATTTCAAAACTTTGTCCTCTTGCATTGGATCACTGTTAGCATGAAATAATGAATTTTCATAGGAAACAACAGGGATTTGCAGATGGGAATTACTGTCATCACCTAAAACTAGAAAAAGCAAGCAAACAAATTTCAATTTACTGGTTTTCAGTAGAAACATGACAATATATACATTTTTAAAACAGTAAAAGCTTGAGAAGTTACAAAACAGACTGCTGGCTTACCCAAGTTGGTGCATGCATCCATCCATGGTCTGTGAGGTTTCACCGCTGGAATGCTATCTTTTTTCTGCTCAACTCCCAAAATACTTTCAATGGAAAAGGAGCACTGTGTGGTTTTATTTTCTACAAAATGAGACGCTTTCCGAAGATTCTGAGACACTGATGTATTAGCAGCACACAGTGACGTACTTGCCATAATTTCACCTTCAGCTAGCATAACATGTATACTGTACTTGCATTTCTCCCAAAGTCCTCCTTATAGCTATGTTGATAAGGGGGTTGGATTTGCAACGTCATTAATTAAAATCTTTTATTAGAAAGTTTTAGCATGTCAATGAAAACTCTCCCACCAAGAGGCGTGAGGAGTTAATTGTTTATTTGTTTGGAAGTAATTAGCAACTAATGGTGACACTAGGGGGGCCACCAAGAGGGACAAAAAGTGTTATCTCTCCTAACCAGAACATCGACTTAACTTTCTCAAAATAAGCTATGCACAAATATAGTACTTCTTCTTTATTTGAAATCGTTAATGTATAAAATCAGTTTTTAAAAAAACTTTAATGGACTCCACTTACCTAAACAAAGCAGCACGATAGGAAACCAGTCGAGTAATAAGTAATCTCATTTAAGTGAATTTCCTTCCAAGGAAATTTAAAAATAATCTCTTAATGCTATTAGGGTAATTGCAATGAAAATGCCTCTGTTTTTTCATATGCATATGTAATGGGGAATGTGGTCAATAAAACAACAATAGCGCTTTTGGCATAAAGCACTTGTGCAGTGGGTTGGCAATGTTGTCAAAGCTCAGTGTAATTGCCTTCCAAGTGCCTGGATTAGTTAGAAGGAACAGTTGCACCAACTATTTTAAATAATTCATGCTTCCATTTTTCTTGTTAAAATAACTTTGTCCCAGCTTTTTTGAAAAATACCATATGTGAAATTTCCTAATCACTCTTTACAACATGCGAACAAAACTTGGAGTAATACAAACTGCACACTCAAATTTACTGGTCTTAAAATACCCTTTTCATGCTAGGTATTCTTCCTTTCCTGTAAGTGGGTTTATAACCAACAGAAATTTATTTTACAGAGCATGCATTTTAAAAGACCAAAACTCGTGAGTAATAGAGAGAAAGGAAGTAAAGCTTTTGTTTTGAAGTTCAAAGTTTTATGTATTATGATTTCACTAATTATAAAGTATCAGATATAACATCTTTATATTTAAGCTCATCTGTAAGCCCCAAAGCAATTGCACATGGTCACAACCACCTTTTCATTCAGGGTAACCTCTTTACAAATTCTTTTTTTTTATTTTTTTCTTATTTTAGATAAAGCTATTTAATAAATGCAAAAATGCAAGCATTATTTTAATTTCAGAGCACAAATTTTACCCATCTTATATAAAACTTTGGAAAACATGGCGTAGGACTTTCAGAAGAAAAAATTGTCCCTTTTTTCCTTGTTTCACTGTTTTCTCATAGTAGTTTATTCTGTGTGATCAGTCACATTCTTATGACTAACAATTAACATTATGGAAATAAACAGCATCTCCACTTTGATTTTCTGTACATTTGTAAACTGTCCAAGCTCAACCTTTAGGAATGATAGAAGCTGGAAAACAGCCAGGGAAATAGCACTGTACGGAAATGACAGAGCAGTGTTGAGGAAGGTTCTAGTGAGAGCTATGCAATCATACAGAACTTTATATCTGAACAACGTTGAGCTGAAGAATGTTAAGTGCTGCGCAATGAAACTGCTGTCAAACTGAACTGGAAAAGTGGCAATTCAAGAAGTGATCTTACCAAGATATCTTATCAACTTGTCAATGTATTTTGAAGTAGCATCAGAATAAAGGCAGTGACCACCTGCTAGCTAAGCCCCAACCAGCATTTAACAGCCTCAGCAACCACAAAGTATAGATGCAGAAGAAAAGCCACAAAAAACAGTATAAGAAACAGCTGTTCATTGATCACTGACATGCCTTGTGATGATATCAATGTAGAGAAAGAGTAACTGAAACAAGCAAGCAATTAGTAAATATAAAAGGATGATTAGCTAGCTAGGCAGTAGGATGAATCATTATCTTGGTACCAAGAATAGAATAGTTACTCAATATTATCTGTTAGTCAAGGAAGAAGTAGTCTGAGTCTGTAAGATATACTATCAGGAGCCAAGAGGTGAAGAATATGTGAAAACTAAGTAACAAAAGCTTGCCAGACATCCAGTCTCAGGCAGGAAACAGATGGACAACAAGGACACAAATTAGCTCAGACTGATAAGGACATTGCAAACTTGCAAAATCACTACATTCTAGATAAAGGGTGAGAAGTATACTATGAGGAAGACATACGGCCTTCCTCCCAAAGACCACTGCCCATGTCCTTAAGACCCCTGCCCACAATTCTTGGAAGAATCTGTGCAAGCACAAAGGACTGATAAATTAATTAGCATAAGAAGCATGAGTAGGCGGGTTTAGGTAATTAATATGTATAGGCGTTTATTGAATATTCATTGTTCTGCTGTATAAATGTGAGATAGTTTGTCACTTTGGGTATGCACGTTAGGTGGAAGGATCCCCCGTGCATCCAGCACTGTCAATAAAGACTAGTTCGTCACTAAGAAGAAATTTTGACTTCTTTAAATCATAACAAGTCCCATGGGACTGCATGGGGCACATCAGTAAGGCTCCCTTTACATGTGATCAACACTCCCATCAACTTATTGAGCAAAGAGCAAACTCTGATGGTTTGTCCAGGTTTAACTGCTAAGAAAGCTGGCTTAGAAGTCCAATTAAAGATCTATGACAGAATGTCAAAATTGAGAATTCCAATAACATATTGACAGTGCTTTAAGTGGATCTCCTGTACTAGGCTAACAATGATTTTGAACTCATATGCAGACTTGGGGCAAAAAGAATGTGTAGCTTGTGTTAATTAGATGGGTAAGGCAGTGTTGCGTCTAACGAAATGTTTACCTGACAAAATTTTCCCTCAGATTCTCCTTAACACTTGAATGTTCCTTTCTTAAGAAAACCCAGTGTCAATTTTCAGAAAGCTGCAGAGCAGATGACATACCTTTTCCTAACTGGAAGCGCCTTGGCACTTTCATTTGTGTTATGAACCTTTCATTCGTGTTATGGACCTTTCATTGTTTTCCACAAGAGCTTCTAACATATTCAGTAGCCTCTGGAAAAGTCTCTTCTGACCAGAAAGTTCCATCGGTTCATGATGGAATATTTGGTGAACTAGAGGTCAGTGGGAAGTGAGTGCCTTACAGCCCTTTATGTTTCAGTACAGTTTGTCCCAACAAGGCAACCTATGATCTTAGCTAAGCAACAGGTCTCCTTTTCTTGACTGTAGACACAAGTATTCAAACTGCCTACCAGGCCCAGAGATTACTGAAGTGATAAAGCAAAGCCTCTTGCACACCTGTGATCGGTAGATGAATCTTCTGCCTCTACAGGTTTGACATGGAATATCAACTTTAGAAGTAAAAAAAAAAAAAAAAAAAAAAGTCACAAAGAAAACAATACATCTCCTTCATACTGAACTTGGAGCTGCTTACCAATTTATCTGTCCTGAAGAGGTTTCAAGTACGATCACTGACAGACAGTCTCTAGAATTCAGAAACTAACGTGGACTTTAATACAAGAAACCTCCTTATAAACAGCTGGTTTCCAAATACAGACTACTATTTATTTTTTAAGTGCAAAAACAACAACAACAACACACAATACAAGCACTGATACAAAAACATTTCAGAAAATATTTATTTCACCTGAATGAATTGGAACGAAATTAACCTGAGCCACACAGTTAATACTCAGATTACCACATCCATCAAGTCCCAAACAGGTAACTACCTTCATAAGTGATCTCTTCAGGAAACTACCAAGAACTATCAATAAAGACAGGCATAGGTGGTGGTAAGAGAAATATCTGAGGCACATATCTCCACAAAATTAACCATTAAGTTAACTGACTAGGTATAACATTTTGGTTTCTCTGAGACTGTCAAGGATTAAGAAAACCTTTAGAGCTAGTTTGCTCACAGTTGAATGCTCTCATTCTTTAATAACTTATTTATGTATTTAAGGACTTTCCAAGGAAAAGAGATCCTAGTAGCTCTCAAAAAGAACGTTAATGAAATAAGCCAAAAAAAGATAATGCATTTGCTCAGAACTCAGAAACTAATAAAATGCTGCCATCTGGTGTTTGTGCTCGCCCAGCTGCTAGTTTCCTCAATAATGTTATGCAAATAGGAAACATTTTTAAAATAATCATATTAATTTGCTCAATGTTGAATTGAACAAACCTGGAGACTGCAGTGTAGTAACTGAAACATATTGACACTATTTTTAAACTGAGTGCATGGCTGCAACTGCATACAGGAACTGGAAGTACCAATTCAGAAGTTCACAGCTTGTTCATACAATGCTTTCTAACTTCTGAGGTATTCACTAAAATTGAAACACCATGCATCTAAGAGACCTTTATAATACTAATACCACTCCATATCACTGTTTATAAAGATTTCATGTGAAAAGATAAATTATTCTATAGATAACAAGTCTGTATTACACCAAAATTACATATACAGAGATAAATCTACTGAAAGCCTGGCTGAATGTCTAACATTCAATTGTTGCTACATTTCTTTGAAGAGAATATTGTTTAGTTGTAGCTTGCAATGTTTTAGATTCTAGTAAAATAGAATTTGATAGTAAAGAACCTGATCTGATTTCTAGGAATTCACACTGAAAATATAAATAGAGCTTGAGCCTTCACTCAGAAACTTTATCTCATTATCCTAGACTATTAGAAATGAGCAATATTTCTTTTGCAACCCATGTGAACTTAACTATGGAGTTTTAGCTAAATACCTTTGCAGGAGCAACGCGACAAACATTACACTGAAAATCCTGGGTAATGAATAACAGGATAAATCCTTGAACATGCAAAAACGATTCTCTTACAGCATCAAATACTCAAAGGAGCAAATTCATATAATTCCTTCTAGATTTTGTACTCCCTGTTCTTTGCCCATGGATAGCAAAGTTCATCTGTTGAGTGAAGACGTGAAGCCTCAGAGGACTCTGCTTATACCAGCTGAAACAACCACACCAGGAGTTCTTGGTGACATTGCCCTGAAGTTGCAAGGCTTACTGTTGCTACCTGTTCCTGTTGTGACTCACGCATTGCTACTCCACTGGCAGGTCACCTTTCACAATAGCCTACCAGCTTTTTGAAAAGGTGTGAGCAGCACATATAATCTTTCTTGACTACTTATCACACACAGAAAATTGCCTTTCCTATCACCTTTCCCACAGCTCCTTTACCCAACGGCACTAGTATTTCAGCACCTTAGACATCTTGCTACATAGAGCTTCCTTACAAACGTGTTTTGAACATAAATTTCAAATAATATATTCAAAGCCAACTTCAAAATTCTGAAGGTTTTATTTATTTATTTATAGACAAGAATACCATTAAACTTATTTTTTTTCTCCCCCCAAACACAACTAAAGGCAGTTAGCTATTATTTGCTAAAGTGAAGGCTCTTTTGATCTAGAGATAGTAAATGGACACTGATAAACTCAAGGTAAATCCAAGGGTAGCAAAACTCTCTAGAAACCATGTGTTAAGCAGTGTGTAACATGCAGATAAATCCTACCTTATTCAGACAGCTACTTCCATTCTCCAGCAGATCCAAAACATTCTCTCTGTTCTGGTGCATATCTGAAATTCTCTAAAGAGCTGTTGGCTGCTCTTCTCCCTGTTTACATAATGCCAAGTATTAGTCCCCACACTTTTAGGGCCTCCTAGTAAGCATTTTGTACAAAGGAAAAAAAAAAAAAAGAGAAAGAAAGAAAAAAAAAATCACTAACAAAAAGTCTACAATGCTGAGAAAAGCATAATACTAAAACATGCATGGTAGTGGGTTCAGAGGGTTTCTTCAATTCATTACTATCCAACCTTATCTGCTGCAGCAAAATCTGTATTCTAAATAAAATTGTAAAATTCCTTCAAAAATTTGTAAAAATGTACACAAGGTATAAGTACAAGACTAGTAAGACATTACAAATATACTAAATGTTTCAACACAAGAGATCTATTAAAAAAACAAACCAGTAGTTAAAAGAAGCCCTGATAAACTATAAATTATTTTTTTTTTAAAAAAAAGGGTTCCCTCCTGCTACCACAATGAATTGAATCATTAAACTGAATCTTTAAGATCAATAGAAACTAGCATTTTTATGCTACGTGCCAGCTGAGACACCAAAGCACATTTCTACATATTAAAGATGTTTGTTACTGTTTTGTTTTTAGTTCTACAAAACATTTAGTTTTCTAAGAGGTGTTCTCATTTCACAGGAGCTCAATAAACGTGCCTTTCCTCTGCCACTTACAGCTGTTAAAATACAAAGGTAACTATAAATAATTTATTTAAAGTTACTTACTGCCTTCCTGGATTCTGCTAAGGGAATGCATCTAGTGTATTAGAAAACAGAGAGCATTCCTTACAGAAGATCTCTGTAAAAATTAGTCAGAAATAACAGATCTCCAAACCAGAAAGCTGTGCACATATATGTATGTCATGAGCCAATGGTAGTGTTCTCTCAGATAATAATTGCAGGTCCAGTTACAGCTTGGCAAGTAATACTTCAATGCAGAAGACTAAACAAGAAAATACTTAGTTTTCAAAATACCTTGAAATAACCCTGTATGATTACTCTCACGTGATAGGGAAATAAAGAAGACAAGCAGTGTGGCTTATGTCAGCCACCTGAGTCACCAGCTGAACCGGTGAAAGAACTGCTTGAACAGAGCCATAACTTGGCAAGTTCCTCACCATTCCCTTCTGGGTGGGGGGAACAAACCAACCAAACAAAAACCTCACCAACTTTGATTGCTTGATATCTTTTAACACCATAAACCCCTTTGCTCCATCTGCTTTTGTAATGTAAAACATGACATGATACAACATAAAGCAAGGTCTTCGTTGCAAGTCTGCACAATAGTTTTGTTGTGGAGCCAAAAACATTGGTTTTATACCATGCTCACCTGGCCACAAAAAAGGCAAAACCAGCAAGGTAAAACCAGCCTTTTTTATTTCCTTCATAATAAGAAACATATCTATAAAGTTACTAGCTGCTTACTAAGACACAGAAGTGAAATATCAACTAATTTCAGAGTTTAATCTGCTTGCAATTTCAATTATGCTGTACATTTTGCTTTTATTTTTATTAGTATTTTAAGAGTGAAAATAAGCGTGCAGCCTTGTGGACACAGTGTATTTTCACATTTTCAATTAAGTAACAAATTAGGTAGATATTCTCAAAAATATAAGTTAACCCTCAGGAATAATTTAAAACACAGTAATATGAGTCTAAACACCCTAGTTCTAGCAGGTGCCCAGAGTTGTTGGAAGCACCTAGAATTGGGCACCAACCTGTAGCAGCAGGCCCACGCAGGCTAAGAAAGCATAGGACCACTAGGGCGAATTACAGTCCAGCTTCGGAAGGGTTAAAATTGAGATCAGCAACACATTTCGGCGCTTTTGGGGTTTTTAAGACAGAGTCACAAAAAATACGAGGTTGTTAGGGAGATAAATTATTTCTTGAGAAAATCCTGGTGGGTGGAGAAGAGAGACGTGACAGGGATGAGAGGAGCCCCCTCAGAGGGGACGCGGGTGGCACCCAGAGGGCTCAGCAGCCGCCGCCGCCCTGACAGGGGCACAAGGCGCCGTCCCCTCAACGCACCCCTTTTCTCTGAAGGGACTACAGCCGGGAGAGTAAAGCCTAATGGGCCTGGGGGACACGTGGCTTAACGCACAGAGCACTTAAAAAAGAATAATAATAATAATAATAATAAAATCGTTTGGATTTTTCTCAACACTCACTCCACGACGACTGGCAGCGACTGCCTCACCGCGAGGCGAGAACACTCCAGTTCCCCCCCCTCTCAAAGCAGCTCCCGTCAAGCAGCCCTACTGGCAGACAGATGGAGCCGCTGACCAATAGCGAGGGTGCGAGACGGGACAGAGCCAATAGGTAAGCAAGGCGGATAGGCGGGACATCCGGCGCGGAGCGGCGTGGTGACGGCCGGGGGAGGGGCACAGTCTGATCAGGCCGCCTGAGGGCAGCGCGTTTGCAGAGGCGTCGGTCAGCCGCCGCCAGCCGCCGCCATGCCCGGCATCGACAAGCTGCCCATCGAGGAGACGCTGGAGGACAGCCCCCAGGTAGGAGCGGCGGGACGCGGCCCGCTGAAGGCCCACCTGCGGACTCCGGGCCTAGGGCCGCCGTCGTCCCGTCCGGTCCCGTCCCGTCCCGTCCCCCCCAGCCCAGCGCCCTCCTCAGGGCTCCCCTCAGAGCCCCCGGCCCTGAAGTGGACTGTCCGAGGGATATGTTGGGGGGGGGGGGTTTGCCTTCGTAAACGCCGTCTTGCCTTCTCAAAAGGGCTTTTAGTATCTTAGGCTGGCACAAAAAATGCGAAAGTTGTAATAGTGTCATGCAGTATATCGTCAGCTCTTTCGTGCTCCCGTGAAGCAGGAAATGCTTTCTTCAGTTGCACTGGTTTCCCTTACTGGTAGCAACAACAGCAGGTACTTGGTACCATCACTTTTCTTAGGCGTGGATAAATAAAGTTTACAATATATATATATTTATTTTTTATTATTTTTAAATTAGATCCTTGTTTTACTGCATTGTTTATGTTGATGAGCAAGACTTCCTGTACTGTAAAAGCATATGCATTGGTAATTTTGGTCCCTCAACCACAGGAGAAGCTTTCACTTGCTTAATATGGAATGTTAATCCCTAAAATGACAACTATTTTAGCAAATCTGTGTGAAGTGGAGGAACACCCTAGAAATGGTGCCAGAAGAAGGCCATGTAGAAAGTATATCATCACTTTCCAAAGAACAGTGCACCATATAGCTCTAGTAGGATATGTCAGATGAGATCTGTTCTGTAGTATGGTCTCTGGCCCAGAGACTAAACCTGATGTACGCTGGCAAACAGGAAAATAATATGAAAGCATTATAATGATGGAAATTTAGCATAATTGTCTATTGAAGGCCTGTTCTCAGTATATGGAAATCAGAACTATTCATATTTATAGGAAATGTCTAATGTAAAATAAGCTTAGGATGCTTGACAAGTGAGATGTCGAGTTTTTTTCAAGTACTGAGGACTGAAATGTCATTTGGGAAGCTCAGGCTAAAGCTGCATATTGGAACATAATTGTCAATTCTACAATCTTTCATTCAAAGCTGTTTGTAAGGAATACAGATTAGCAAAGCCTAATTAGACAGTCTTTACTTACTAATATACCTAAGTTATTAGATTTGCCTATATCTTCTCCTATTTGAGCTACAAAATTTTCTGTCTTCCAGCCAACCTGATATTTCAGATGAATCCTTGAATCACCCCTTAGAAGAATGTAACTGTGGCTTATAGTTTTCTATTACATCAGTTTGTTTCTTCTATCTTGTAATCAGTGCAATGAAAATGACAACAAACATTGCTTGAAGAAAGATCTAACCTTGCTCTCTTTAAGAGTTGCCATGGCTTTCTGATTTCTGTGTTCATATTGTTTTGTTGTAATATTAAATCAATCTAAATAGTTTTTCAGTGCTGATCTGTGGACTGGGATTTTGCACCTTTAGACTGGTTTGAAATGCTAGCTTCAGTTATATAATCTTCGATTCAAACTTATTCTGCATTTAAGGGCAAGAAAGACTTTCCTAAAATGGCAAAAACATTGATTTCTTCTCATTGCAGGACAAAAAACTAGCCACACCAGTTCTAGTCATAAGCCAAATGACATTTTACATTGTCTTCTGCCAAGCAATGCAGCACAATTTCAATATGAACTTAGTGCATGCATTATACACATACTCAGTGTATGTATATATTTCTTTAGAGAGAATTTCTGCTCTCTTACTTGCATTTCCAAACCATTGCACCACAAAAAGGCCAAGAGACTTCACAGTACAGGCTGTATCTCCTGTCACTTAGAACACACATGTGTGATGACATAAATTAACAATTCACTGACTTCTGACTAGGTGGTTTCTTAGTGCTGTTTATTACAGGTAGCTTCTAGTATACCTGCTCATATATATGGGATGAAAGCATCTTAAAGATGCCAAATTCCTTTTTTTGTTTTTTTTTTTTTTTCTAGTAACATGAGTAAACAATTCCTCCTTGTTTTTTTAAGCAGTATCTGTCAGTGTTTTTAGTTTCAGATTATTTTATTTCCGTCAATGTGGTAACGTTGTCAGTTCAAAGTAAATCAACAAGTGATATTTTCACAATGTTCTGCAGTGCTCTGTATTAAAGAGTAAACAGAATCATGGTACTATGTAATTTTTTCCTTTTGCATTCTTTCATGTCTGTTCCCTTTAATGGAAGAGTCACACTTGTGTCATGAGGATGACACAACATGTTGCCACACCTGCAACCTTTGAGTTCTCGACCTCTTCCTCCTCTACCCACCCCTGACAGTTTTTTTTTTCTAGTTGTTTTATAAACCAAAACCATCGTTAAAGCAATTTACTGTGTTGGCAATGCTGTTAGCTTTTTTTTCCCCTTAGGTATCCTGTGGGTATTATATGGTATGATCATATTTGTGAGACAGCCACTCATCTGGACTTTCATGCTCAAATAACATACTTTATGCGTGTTTAGTATGCATAGCTTGGTTATCATTAAAAGCAGAAATTAAAAGTAGTTGAAAGAGACCTCCTTGCTTCAAGGGAAGATGGAGTGCATTCTAAGTCATTTCAAGACAAGTATTCAAGTTAGAAAGAACTTCTAATCATAAAAGCACCCTATTTCATATGCAGTGTGATTCTGTGCTTTTTGCTAGTATCATCAGAGGTTTTCCTGATGTCCTGTGCCAGTCTTTCATTCTTTCCCCATGTTCTGTATGTGCCATCCCTTCTTCTTTAAAGGAAGCTATTGAGTCTAAGGAAGACTAAGAAAGAGAATTTACAATTTCAAGTGTTGAAAAATTTTAATTTGTGAGGAAAAAATCAGTTATACACTCACAATTCTCTTCATTTTCTGTCAGAATGTTAAATTTTAGTATGAACCTAAAAATGAAGCACAGTCTTCTTGCTAAGACATTACTAGAGTTAAAGGGTTTATTTTGTGTTTTCTGCAAGTGATATTCCTGTTTCTATATACAAGCATCCCAACCAATATTTTAGTGTAGTATTATGTATTTTTTTCTTAAGAAAAGCAAATACAGCCTCTGCAGTTATAGGTGCGTTCTCTGCTCTTCCCCTTTTGGCGTTTTGTCTTGGCAGAAGCAAGCTATTCGATACCCTCCTGGTGAGGAGTAATAGTGCTTCTGAGTGCAAAAAGGATGCAAAAGCACTGAGTAAGCATCTCATTTAAACTTAAGCATGAATTATGCCTGAGCAGCCTGATTGCCTTATCATCTAGTCAGTCATTTCATCACTTGGGAGAGCAGCGCATGCCTTGACCTAATCGAAGGTTTCATATGGTCTCTAGTAACTCCTTCTGGCCAAAATGGGCAGGTATAGGCTGCAGCTGCCTGGAAAAACCTGCTGACCAGTTAGACTTAAAGGTTGGTAGTCAGTGTTTTGAAGTCTAATAGGTGGACAGTGATAAAGAGATTGTGCTGCCTGCACCACTGGGGAAGTGATCAACAGGATGTGCAGTCATCAGCCTTGTGGGTGCCTTCAGCTAAGGCACAGGCTGGCTGACGAGCTGGGGGAACTGGACAAAATGGGCAGATATTTTCATTGTGGAGTGGTGAGGGGGAGGAAACATAAATCTCAAGAAGAAGATGTAGATCCTATGAGCTGTTTTCTTGTTTGGTTGGTTTGCTTTGGTTGTTTTCAGTTTCTCAACCTTTTGGCCATGGAATTGACTGTTATTGCAGAGGTGAACTGTATGTCCAAGCAGCTGTCTTTGTGTAGGATGGATAGCACCAGAAAGCCATGGCTCTCCTCCTTGCAGAAGAAATGTGCGTACCTGGCATGTTGTTTAATTCCAGTCATCTTTACCATTTTCCTAAGGAGTGTACCATAGGGGGTCCAGTGGCTGCCCGCAGTTCCAACGTTTTTATACTTATCCATTCCTGTTGGTCCTTTCTGAAAATGTACTTGTTTTAACCTGGAGGGAGCCTGATGGTATTGGTGAGATGGAGTTTGGATAACTTTTTTTAAATATGGATATGTAACATGTAGCATTCTTGTAAACAATGTTTGGGGCTTTATAAATTTTTCAGTAATGAAACCTGAAACAAAGCTACTTAACTTTGAAATTCAGTTACATTTAAATACTTCTTTGCTAATTTGTCATGTTAATGTTTCTGCAGACCCGTTCTCTGCTGGGAGTATTTGAAGAAGATGCTGCTGCAATTTCCAATTACATCAATCAGTTATTTCAAGCGATGCACAGAGTATATGATGCACAGGTAGTGTTATGGAAATTCCTGAATGCATATACAGTTTCTGAATGACATTTCGTGTCTCTTGCTTTTTTTGAAATGAGTGATATATATTTTTTTAAAAAACTATGTGGAAATGAAATTAAATTATTGTTTTTCTGTATGCTAGGGGATAGTGAGAACTAAATTCTGACTGTCACCTGGAATTTCTTTTGCAATAGAACTTCTTATGACATGTAAAAAGATTTTCACAAAATCACAGAATTGTAGGGGTTGGAAGGGACCTTGAGAGATCATCAAGTCCAACCCCCCTGCCAAAGCAGGTACCTTAGAGCAGGCTGCCAGGTAGGCATCCAGACGGGCCTTGAATATCTCCAGAGAAGGAGACTCCACAACTTCCCTGGGCAGCCAGTTCCAGTGCTCCATCACCCTCACCGTGAAGTAGTTATTTTGCATGTTGGTGCAGAACTTCCTGTACTCCATCCTGTGGCCATTGCCCCTTGTCCTGTCCCCACAAACCACTGAAAAGAGGTTGGCCAAATCCCTCTGTCTCCCACACCTCAGATATTTATAAACATTGACAAGTTGCCCTCTCAGTCTTCTTTTCTCCAGGCTGAACAGACCCAGGTCCCTCAGCCTTTCCTCATAGGAAAGATGCTCCAGGCCCCGTATCATCTTTGTGGCCCTCCGCTGGACTCTTTCCAGGAGATCCCTGTCTTTTTTGTACTGGGGAGCCCAGAACCGGACACAGTACTCCAGGTGAGGCCTGACCAGGGCAGAGTAGAGGGGCAGGATCACCTCCCTTGACCTGCTGGCCACGCTCCTTTTAATGCACGCCAGAATCCCATTAGCCCTCTTGGCCACCAGGGCACACTGCGGCTCATGGTCAATCTGTCGTCCACCAGGACCCCCAGGTCCTTCTCCGCAGAGCTCCTCTCCAGCAGGTCGTCCCCCAGCCTGTACTGATACTTCCAGTTGTTCCTTCCCAGGTGCAGGACTCTACACTTGCTCTTATTAAACTGCATCTGGTTTCTTCCTGCCCATCTCTCCAGCCAGTCCAGGTCTCACTGAATGGCAGCACGGCCTTCTGGCGTGTCAGCCACCCCTCCCAGTTTTTTCCCATTTTCTCATCTTCTACTTATTTTACTGTATTTCCCAGGTTTTTCTAAAATGCTTTCCATTGTGGTCTTAAAACAGTGCATAATAGTGTGTACCAAGCAGGATGTTCTTTTTTACCCACAACATATTCATGCTTTTTCACTCATCATCTATTAGTAACTGTGCTTTTAAACCAATGGCAGAATTTATTTTGTGTATTTTTCTGAACAATTACGTTTATGGTTTATTTTTAATTGGTGTATACTTGGACTGTTTAACTTTTTTACTAATTTCTTAGTCTTGCTTTTCCTACTTTTATTTTCCTGTTGTTTTTACTTTCATGACTAGTGTGTTTATTGTAGGCTTCCTGCTATGTAATTTTATTTTACTGCCTTTCTATTTGCTTTTAATTTCTGTACTTTCTGTTTATCTGCATTCTGAAAGATGAAGCTCTTCCATACCATGAATCTGCTAATTAGGTCCTCTGCGTGTGTACAAGACAAAGCTGTTTGTAGCCAGGTAGTACCGAGGTTCATTCTAATCTTTTCTTTCCTTCAAAGATAACAAGTTCTTTATTTACAGTAACTAGGACAGCTAATTTGAAACAAAGGCAAATATATACTGCATAGCACGAAAAATACAGATGTCACTGTGCATAGTGCAAGCTGGGAAACTGGTATTTGTTAATACTGATTACTTGTAACTCTCAGTAATGTTAAAGAAATGGAAGGGCAGGATTCTTAGGTGTTCCGAAAATCTGCGATCAGGATTCCTTCTTTCAAGTTCAGTGTCTGTAGTAGTATCCTTATCAAATATGTGATTTAAATATATGTATATATATATTAATTTAAATCAATAAGTAACAAGCTTTTTTTTCTTTCTTTCTTTCTTTTCTGAATTAGAATGAATTAAGTGCAGCAACTCATCTGACTTCAAAGCTTCTGAAGGAATACGAGAAACAGGTATAGTTTCTCATAATCAGTGTTGTCTTTGCATGGTCAGGACTATGTTTTCGTATTTTTTTTTTTTTTTTTCCCAGAGCACTATACAGAATGTATTTAGGTTTGATCCAGATGAAATGAAATGTTACAGTTAGGTTGATGCTTTTGGCAAAGATTTGATCCACTATGTTCATACTAGTTCTTCTAACAAAAATACAGCTGCCTTCCATTCTATGTAGAAAAATGGTGTGCATAAATAGTCTGTTGGAGAGAAACTAGTCTTATTGTTACTGTTTTACAGAATTAAGTAAGTTCCTCTTACCATGATGAATATTACTAAGTTATAGAAGATTTTACTTTTGGATCAATGTTTGGGCAGTTGCTCAGAGTAGTATATTAGAATAGAATAGATGTCCTGGTTTCAGTTAGGACAGTTATTTTTCCTCCTAGTAGCTGGTAGGGTGCTATGTTTTGGATTAGGATGAGAAGAGTGCTGATAACATGCTGATGTTTTAATTGCTGGAGAGCAATGCTTACACTATGCCAAGGACTTTTCAGCTCCTCGCTCTGTCCTGCCAGCGGGCAGGCTGGGGGTGCAGCAAAAGCTGGGAGGGGACAAACCCAGAACAGCTGACCCAAACTGGCCAAAGGGGTATTCCATACCATCTGACGTCATGCTAAACAATATATAGGGGTGGCTAACCGGGGTGGGGGGGCCGGCTGCTCGGGGTTGGGCTGGGCATCGGTCAGCGGGTGGTGAGCAATTGCATTGTGCATCACTTGTTTGTACATCTTATTCTTATTATCATTATTATTTTCTATCTTAATAAACTGCCTTTATCTCAACCCACAGGCTTCACTTTCCCGTTTCTCTCCCCCATCCCAGAGAGGGAGGGGGGAGGGTGAGCGAACGGCTGTGTGGTGTTTAGCTGCCAGCCGGGTTAAACCACAGCAAATAGAATAGTTCAGTTGGAAGGGATCTATAAAGATCATCAAGTTTAACTGCTTTATCATTTATCACTTATCATGCTGACCAAATGTTAAAGTGTGTTAATGAGGGCATTATCCAAACGCCTCTTGAACACTGACAGGCTTGGGGCGTCCACCTCTTTAGGCATCCACCTCTTTAGGAACCCTGATCCAGTGTCTGACCACCCTCATGCTAAAATATTTTTCCTAATATCCAGTCTGAACCTTCCCTGTGACGCAGCTTTGTGCTGTTCCCCTGTCATGGGTTCCCAAGGAGCAGAGATCAGCACCTCCCTCTCTGCTTCCCCTCCTCAGGAAGCTGCAGAGAGCACAGAGGCCGCCTTGGAGCCTTGTTTTCTCCAGACTACGCAACCCAAGTGTCCTCAGACTCTCCTTGCAGGACAGGCCTTCCAGTCCTTTTACCAGCACCTTGGTGCTGATAAAAAGCATTGATAACAATGTTGGACAGGACCAGCCCTAGAACTGAGCCTGGGGAACACTCCTAGTGACAATAAATCACCCGTATGACATAAGTCATAGGCATCAGGTTTGCATTGTTTCCTGAATGTTAGAGGTAATTTGGAATTCCAAATTGGAATTCCAAAAAAAGAGAACTATTTTTAATTAACTTCTCAAGTATGCCCTAATCACAAGACAGTTTAAAAAAAAAAAAAAAGCTTCACAAAATAGTCCTGCAAAGTATTTCAACCGTATAATATTTTAAAATAATGAAATACCTAGTACAATAGACATAATTATTACGGTTATGTGAATGGCAGAAAACACTGCAACCAGAGTGCCTTTTTTTTTTTTTTTTTTTTTGTAGCATTTTCCACTAGGCGGAGATGATGAAGTTATGACTTCCACTTTACAGCAATTTTCAAAAGTGATTGATGAGGCAAGTACTTGTATTTATGTAATTTACTATGCTAATGTTTGTTACGTATGCACTTTGACTTGCTTAATCACTCTAGTCTCCTTTAAGATAGGAGGTACAGAACTGCCCTTCACTTGTCAATAAGATAATGCTTAATTTTTATATTGCAGCATAGTTTGCTGAATTGATTAATTATCTTCAGGTTATGTAACTTTAAACACAAGGATACATTGTTGAGAACTAATGTAGCTTAACTTACTGTAGATGTAGCCAAAAAACATTACAAAATGACCATTAGAAACTGCATTTCATGAGGGTATTTGCTTTCCCTCCTTTCAGATGCCTAACTGACAGAGGACCCACTTGCTGTCTGTATTAGGGACAGAGACTAAGTGACTGACTCTTTTGAAAGACAACTTAGCATCATTAAGGTCTGAATCAGGATTTTTCTCATGATCCCTCTCTTCAGTTTAAACACTGCATTTTGGAAGGAAGGAAGTATTTGTCCTTCCTCTGTAACCTGAGAAAGACAGGCTGTGATGTAGTTGGAGGAGAACTGTAGAAATAAATTGACTAGTCTTCAGAAGGTATGAGGCTATCTTCTGACATGATCCAGTAATTTGGAATATAGTCAGGGCAGGTAGGGACAAATACTAAATGCTGAAGGTCTTCTATAAAAAGCTGGTGATGAGATCAGGAACATAGAAAACAATTGCTGGGAAAATGAATTTGCAAAATTACATTCAAGTTGTACTTGTCATCCCTGAGTGAAATCTATCTTGTTTTCTTATTTTTCTTTAGTCTTAGCAATATTTTCCTAAAATTTCCTGCTTTCGTCTTTTACAGCTCAGCTCTTGCCATGCAGTACTTTCAACTCAACTTGCAGATGCAATGATGTTTCCTATTACTCAGTTTAAAGAAAGAGATCTAAAAGGTATTGTTGTCAAACAGACAATGCTTTTATCAATGGCAGCAATAACGAAATTACAGCATGCCATCTCTGTAGCTCTTATTTCACTTAATAGAACTGAAAAATAAGTTGCATATCCTCAGAAGAACGCATCTCCCTTTCTTTTTTGTTGTAAATTGTTTCTACTCATCACAGTATTACAGCAGTTAAACACTACTACTGTTACCACAAAAATACTAGTTATCTTATAGAAGCATTTATCTATTCAAGATAAATTTTGCAGTTGCTGTAAACATGAGGAAAGAATAATTTTCAGATATGTTCAGGAAATACTTGCGTATATAGCAATACCATGACATCAACATGATGTCTGGACTGAATTCCAAAAGCAAAATGCCAAAGTTATGATGTGTATTATTAAGGTTTAGTAAGGTAGTTCTTCAGCCCTGCTGGTAACAAAGGTGTCCTCTTATGTGCAAGCATAAGATGCTTTCAACTGCTTATTTTTGCAACAGATGTATCTTAATCTGCTTGATCTAAAATAATAGACCTGAGTATGATAGATTTTACTCAAGGTGCTAAATTGTATATACTTGAGTGGCAAAGAGGTTTCAAATATAAACTGAAGTTAAAAACAAAATAACTTAAAACCCTAGTGATGAACTTCTCAAGGTTATTATTACTGCTCAGAGCTTGGGAAGGCCTGTTAGTATCTTCTGAAGAAACATCCCTGAGGCAAGTGCAAATGAAATTTTCCCACTGGCATTTTTTTTTAAATACCAGCTAACATAGTGTTTAATGATATAATACTACTTTACATACTTCATAGACACTTTCTGTAAAGCTTTTCCATGTTTTTTTTTCCTTTGTCTTTGGTTTACCATGAAGCTGAATATAGCTCTTTCCTTGCTTATGTTTTGATGTGACACAAAAACATTATCACAATCAGAGCAAGTAGTACTAAGTATTGTACTGATTTCTTTTTCCTGACTAAGTGAGACAAAAAACATCTGGGGTATCACTTATTTTTGGTAGGAGGAATCACGCATGTGGGAGGAATCACAGTATGTTTGGGCCTTTCCTTTTCCTCCTCTTTGTTTTGTGCTTCCACTTATCCAGTGAAGACCAGAGCTCTAACCAGAACTGCAGGTGATGCATTTGGACTAATGATCTTTGACAAAGTTTTTGGAAAAGAAGTTTCTCCTTACCTTGTTAGAATATAGTGTCATTTTTGGCAAGTCAGATTCCTGCATAAGCAATACTCGAGCCCTAAGTAGGAGCAGGCTTCCCTGGCCACATAATGCCTGTGCTGTTAGCTCAGTATGGTGCAAGCTATCAGCTACAGCTACTCAGTAATGTAACATTGCCTGAGAAGTCTTTATGTATATAAATGTTATGTTTATAATAACTTAACTGAACTGTGATATTTTGTTTTGTAGAGATATTAACTCTAAAAGAAGTTTTCCAAATTGCAAGCAACGGTAAGTGTAAAATACTCAATGTTACAGGTATAAAAATAGGACAGTGTTATCGCAGATAACTTATTCAGAAAATTAGTGAAGATATTTGTATAGGCACCCAGGCGTCCTTGGATTTCTTGTAAATCTCAGCTCTATATACCAAAGTGTTAAGGCAAATAGACATTATTTCTTACAATATTTTATATATATATTGTTATTAAATAGATTATGCAAAAAAATCATTTTAAAGAGTAAGGTGTTAGCTCACTTTTTAAAGTCAGGATTTAAAATAGATTAATTTTAACATATCTTACCTCCCTAAAATGAGTTTAATAGTTTTCTTCCTTGTTTTTTATTTTTACTCTACTATATACTTCTCTTAATCCGAGTAGCTTCAGAAGCTTTAGAAGCAAAAAAGTTTATCTAAAGATTTTCATGGAGAGTTGACTATTCTGTGTCAGGTTCTGTCTTTGAAGAATATTGGATGCTTAGGGAAATTTGTAACAATTCGGGCATATTTACATCTGGTTAGAATTTTTCTTTAACCAAAGTATTTGTGGCCATGTAGTAAATATGAAGAGGCAAGAGCAATTCTTAAAGGTTTTAATATGGCAGAACTTTACATTTGGCTTGTATTACAAGACAAAGTGATATAAAAGGTTTTATGCTCTATTTCATAAGTGATTAGATTATCAAAATGACCATAAATTCTCTCTTCATTGCTTAGACCATGATGCTGCTATTACTCGATACAGTCGGTTGTCAAAAAGAAGGGAAAATGAAAAGGTTTGTAAAGCAAAATAATTTATATAAGTATTTTTTTAGACATGAGAAATAATTTGACTAATATATGTACTTATGATGGAAGATAATGTACAGCAGATTGCACCTGAAGTTTGATAGTTGACATTCTATCACTCCAGACAGTTTGTTTCAGAACACAAGAACAGCTTTCCTGAATGCACCCCTGTCTTGTAACACTGAAAAAGATAGAAGATTAAAGTTGTGATACTATATATGTTATTTTGTAAAGAAAGAACTACTCTTTCTGGGGAGAAAAGAATACTGTGTTTGTTTTTCATGCATCTGTAAATTAGAGAAGGGGAGTTTTAGTACAAAAGATGCAAATGATGATGATAGAGGGTAGAATGGTACTGTGGTGTTTTTTGTGTGCTTGTTATAAAGCTGTTGACAAGGCATGTGATGAATGCCAAAGCTTAAACATTCTTTTTTTCTCCCCTCTCCCATCTGTATCTCTTTAGGTCAAGGCTGAAGTTACAGAAGATGTATATACTTCCAGGAAAAAACAGCATCAGACTATGATGCATTATTTCTGTGCATTAAATACTCTTCAGTACAAAAAGAAAATTGCTGTGCTAGAACCCTTGCTAGGATACATGCAAGCTCAGGTAATTTCAGATTCTGTAAGCTGTAAGTCTTAAAGAAGATGTAAAAGTACTTAATAGGGGTTGATCTACTAAAATTCACTGCAAGACCTCTTTTGCAATCCAGGGAAGCAAACCCCATCCTCATCCCTCTAGCTTGTCATGTCTGTTGCCATGAATATCATTATTAGCCCTATTCTTTTTCTGCTCAATATATGAGTTTTTTTGAATCTCGTCATGACATGCTCTCACTCCTGTTGGAGAATCTTCTGGGGAATCTTGGTGCCAAATATAAAGACCTAGTTCTAATCTAAAACCTAGGTGGCTAAATTAAATGTACTGCCTAAATCTTAGTTGCTGGTACTATTTTGTTTTTCTCTCAGGATCACCAACAGGAATAGCTGGCTAAAACTTTGATGCATGTAGGTCTCTGTGGAAGTGTACCTTCTTAGAAAGTAGCATGGAGCCAGTTAAGCTCTCTTTCCTGTGGCAGCTATTCTGAAATAAGATAATCACCAAAACCACATCACTACCATTTCTAATCAAGGGTGTGAAAGAACTGGAATGCTTAAAGTCATTCTGGCTTGGTTTTGTTTAATACAAGTGAACTCATGACAGATTTATTTCAGGATGAGTGAAATAGAGAATTAGCTCTGTAGTAAGTTCTTTGGAGAGACTTCAGCTGTATTTTCAGAAGTATATTGTCAGTATCTTTTGTAAAAGAGGAGGAAAAAAAGCAAACTTTCCAGCATCTGTCACTGCCAGATTGTAGGAATTAACTCCTACAAAGTGTCTGATAGCTTTCGAAGTCCAAGAACTCTTGTCTTTCTTGCAAATTTTGGAGCTTGCACATAAGAACTAAGTTCTAAGTGTTTTATGTAATAAAGTCGACAGTGCAACCTGTTGCTCAGGTGCTGGTTTTGTTTAATCTGAGAATGGGAGTGGCAGGGCCATCTCCAATGGTTCCCTGTTCCAAGATTTCATACGGCTAAATCCAATTTAGATGTGGCAGTTCCAATATGGACCAATATGGAATAAATTGTTAGAGGGTGGCACCCTGGCAAGTTTCTACATTCACATATTTCTGTATTTCATTCAGGTGGCTTTGTGTGCATCCTCTCAACAAAATTTGATTGCTCTGCAGTGCCAACATCAACCTTCAGTTGCAGACAAAAACATGTATTCTGCTCCTTTTGTTGATACTTAGGTGGGAATGCGGGACAAAACCAGATTTCTCTGAGAAGACTTAACCTTCTATGGTTTCATTTGTTAACAATTTATTTAGTTTTACTCATGACTAAATTCTCCTTTTTCCTCTTTTTTTTTTTTTTTTTAAGATAAGTTTTTTTAAAATGGGTTCAGAAAATCTTACTGAGCAGTTGGAAGAATTTTTGACAAATATTGGCACAAGCGTACAAAAGTAAGTTGGTTTTGTTAAATTTTGAACTGTTATCAATACAATTACTGTTCTGTTTCCACTTATTAATATATTATCTTTGTTAGTAACATATTACTTACTTCAGTGTTCGCAGGGAAATGGAGTGTGAAATAGAAAACATGCAACAAACTATAGAAGACTTGGAAGTAGCTAGTGATCCACTGTATTTGCCTGATCCTGATACTACAAAATTTCCCGTTCATAGAAATCTAACACGGAAAGCTGGCTATCTTAACACAAGAAAGTAAGACTAGTTTCTTAAAACTTAGAAAATACTTAATTTTGGGATAGGAGACCTAGAAATGTATGATTATTTTGTTTTGAAATTAGTTATGTTTATCTTTAGGTACTCAGTTTAGTAAGTCACATTGGAGCTATCCTTTCTTTGGAATCTTTTACTTATTTTGTATTAATTTCTATGTTACACTGACAGTGTCATTCAGGGGCAAAGCACACAATTTTAGTCTTATTTTGCCTGAACTTTCACATCAAAAAGAAAAGTTAAAATTCACGAGAATGTAATTTTACTGGGTTGTAATGGGAAGACAACAAGATTGCAGCTGTCAGTATTGTTGTATAAGTATCCAGTAAAGCTTTAGGATTCAAGTTACTAATAAAATACAAGCTTGAGATATAGAGGGCAAAACACTCTGTTAGCCTAAATATGCTTTGAGCATCCTTCACAGTTTCATGAGGTGAAATTTCATGTTGTCCACTGGAAGGAGTTGTTCAATAACTTTAATTACTGAATTTAAGCAGCTGAATTTTAGAGTTGTTAAAAATAGGTTGTAACACTAAGATTGTTTCCATAATTTATATAGTAAACTTCAAACAAGCAGATTTTTTTCAAAAGTCATGTTAATTTTGCAACAACAGATAGAGTAAAATACTCACTGAATGAGGCATGGATTTCTGCAGCAGAACAATTCCAGCAATTAATATTGAAGAAAGGACTATCTGACCAAAAAGGAAGGCTAAACCACAAGCATTAGTGACTTCTTGTTTTGGGTTCCTATTCTTGCTTCTGGAAGAAAAATAATAATAATAAAAAAAAAAGCATGCTCTAAGCAAAATTTTGGGAATCTTACTGAATGATACAAAATACTTGGAAAATTTAGATATCTTACATTACATGTCTTTTCTAGTACTTAATACGAAGTTCTCCAAGACTTAGTCTTTTTAACAATGTAAGGCAGTGTAGAGTTCAGAGGTCTTAGAAATTATGTTGATAATGCATATCAGTTGAATATGAATATTTCATTAAGCAACACTGTAAAAACTGATAATGAAAACTAAAGAATTTATGACTTTTTATTCTGAGCTAAGTTTCATATAATCTAAGGAAGCAAATATTTATGTACACTTTGCCCAGCAGTGGATACAGAATAAAAAAGGAACTGATGGAAAGAGAATAATTTAGCTGTAAAGTTAACATAAAACATGAGGAATATTTTCTCTTAAGTGCCCAGATGGCTTGCTCATGAAATTTTTATTTTATTTTCTAATTTATACAGCTCAGCTGAACTAACCTACTGAGTAAGGATTTCTTTTTGTGTTTTAGTAAGACAGGGCTGGTATCTTCCATTTGGGAGAGACAGTTTTACTTCACTCAAGGTGGAAATTTGATGAGCCAAGCAAGAGGTGATGTAGCTGGAGGACTAGTCATGGATATAGACAATTGCTCAGTAATGGCTGTGGACTGCGAAGACAGACGTTACTGTTTTCAGATAACATCTTTTGATGGTAAAAAGTAAGTATTCTTACATTACTGTTATCTATCTGCTATATAATAGTGTACTCACAATTGCTATAGCTGTGTGAATGTGGTAGAAAATACATAAAAAGGTTTGACTACATTATGTGAGTGCTTATTACATGGGCACAGAATTTTGTTCGTTTTCACTTGAATTGAAAGCATAAGACTTTTTACCCATTAAATGTTGACTGCGCTCAGCATGTACGCAGAATCTTCAGACTTTATTAATTTGTTGTGCAATGTATGAACATGAAAATGGGGTTTCCTGTCTAAAAAGGAATTGAGGCATTTTAAATAGACAAAACTTTTTTTCATCCTCCTCTTTCAGGTCTTCAATCTTACAGGCAGAGAGTAAAAAAGATTATGAAGAGGTAAGCTTACTGGAGCTTCGCATGGAGTCCAGTGATTTTCTGTGACACAGAAGGGAATACATTAGTAAGAATTATTGGAGTGCACGTTTTGTATGTTTTAGGCAATAAACAGTGAACTTGCTGTCCATAATAATAATAAGTTTCAGGAAGTCTGACAGAATACTACTGTGTTTAAATACTGGAAGAAAAAAAAAATCTTGTTCTGATTGTTGCCAATTTGTTTTCAGTATTGTGGAATAATAATAATTTTTAAAAGCCCACAGCAAAACAGATATTAGTAATGGAAGCTTGGCAAATGGTGCCTCTTCCCTTTTGTGCTTTCCTAAGCTTCTTTCATTGTACCTACTTGTCAGGAATGGAAAATAAAGGAGATCTTAGATTAGGACATAGGTAATGAATGATACAGGCAGCTGAAAAGTGAGGAAAAAATGTTGTGTGGCCCCGCAGTGCATGATCAGGGAAACAGACTTAATGAACAATAGATGAATCAAGAAATGGGGCATGATTTGCTTTTGGGCTGCTTTCAAGACTGCGTGTGAATACAGAATAAGGAAATACAGAAAATACGGTACTTTCAGCCTTGATTCACATTCCTCTGAGATCGTTAATGGTACATTGATGAAGCCTTTGATGCTATTTCTAGGGTTCTTAACTGGGCTATGTCAGGTTGGCCCTGGTCTGTTTGTTCTCTTGAAGTTGTATAGCTTAACTCTGAAGCATTTACCCTCAGAAGGCCCAGCAGAAGAAGGGAGCTTGTAGTCAGCCTCGGTAGTTCAGAACTGTGATTTCCTGAGCTGCAGGTGCTGTGCTTTTAGATAGCTCAAGAGACAAGCCTAAAAACAAGCTGCTCTGGTTCAGAGGAACAGCACTGGTAGCATGCATATATATAATTCAGTTAGTTGAAAATTTGGAGTTATAATCCAAAAATTGAAAAGCAAGGAGCAGTAGCAAAGGGTTTTTCAGAGTACAGTGAGAAAAGAGGTTTTATCTTACAGGTGCAAGAGATGGGCAAATCCCACAGAAGGCAGATGGAATTTTTATAATGTTTGGAGGAAACAATGTAATGTGCAGTCAGTAAATAATGGAGTTCAGAGAGAACAGGCACGCACACAGACAGACAGACAGACACAGACAGACAGACAGACACAGAGACAGACAGACACAGAGACAGACAGACAGACACAGAGACAGACAGA
>NC_048904.1:562-27825 GCF_011077185.1 Oxyura jamaicensis | reverse complement strand
AGACACAGAGACAGACAGACAGACACAGAGACAGACAGACAGACACACACAGAATTACACAGAAAGTTAGGGATTAGAAGGGACCTTGAAAGATACCTAGTCCAATTCCCCTGCCGGAGCGGGAACAATACAATATTTTTTTTTATTGCATTCCATAGAATCATGATTTAAGCTTGTTTTTGTTTTGATCTTCAGTGTGACTGAAACAATTCTTTAAGTAAAATCTGATATTGTATGCAGATAGCAGTGAATTCAATAGCAAACTGAGTGTGCAGAAAATACTGGTTTGGCTTCCTGAAATTACAAAGGAAGTAGAAAAGGTGTCTTTTCAGGTATTTAACCAAGTTCCTTGAAAAAGTTATGAAAAATTCAATGTTCTCTGTTTTTTCTTTTTCCTCTCTTTTTCAGTGGATATGCACAATAAACAACATATCTAAACAGATATATCTAAGCGAAAACCCTGAGGTAACTTCACTAAAATTGATAGTATCAGTAATCTCTTCAGATATAGATGTACAGAAAATTAAAAAGGGGTCAACTGGACCTAATTTGGTAGCATGGGATTAAGTTTAGTACTTCCTACATGTCTAATCTGAAGCTTGTCATTGTATGGGTTGATAGTGCTTCATGGATTAATGAAAGCATACATTCAGTTCTTTCATTCATCTAAATGCTTATGTAGAAAGCATTAAAATGACATGGCTTTTATGTTTGGTATAACATTTTGACAGCTGCAAGGCCTTTTAGCTGTATTGTTTATATGATACTTTGTTGCAAATTAACATGACAAATATCTGGACAGAGACAGGTATTTTCCCTCTCTAAAATCCTCTTTACACAGTGATTTCTTCCACTGGCTTTACCCCATGAAGCGAAGCCATCAATATTAAATACTGATACTTCAGAATTAGTGATTTAATGAAAGATTAAAGTGGAATTCTTCAACTGTACAAGGTCCATTATTTGCTGAAATAACATTGTTACATAGTGCTTACTTGATAGTTATTCATGGCTTGGTTTTTCAGAAACCTATAAATGTTCCCTAATTTCAAGTGCAGACTTTTGAATCTCCATGCATTGTTAGTTAGTAGTTGAAGACAACGTGTCTCAAGTGAGATTTTTATTTTTCTGCATGGATACGTTTGCTTATTTTTGTCAGACTTACCATTGCAATTTTACTGCTGGCTTTTACTAACATGCAGTATTATAAAGCAAGTGCAATAGCAGGAAATGTTACAAGTTAATAATACTACAACTAAGAAAACAAGACAACTATGTTACTGAAAGGGGACAGTTTATAACTTCTGTCAATTGCATGTAAAACTAAAATCTGAAAATGTACTTTGAGGGCAATGTTTTCAGTTAGTTTTTCCCATCTCTCTATTTTAGGAAGTTGCTGCACGTGTAAATCAGTCAGCTTTAGAAGCTGTTACTCCATCCCCTTCCTTTCAGCAGAGGCATGAGAGCATGCGTCCAATTGTGTAAGTTGCTGAACTATGGGTCAGTTGAAGAACACTTATATAAAAATCCTGGATAAAGCTCCAGTAAAAAAAATATGCAAAAATGTTCAGAACTAATGCTTTGATAGGCTAGAGGAATGTGTCCTGAATTCATCTTTTTATCATTGTTTAGCATCCAGTAATGTTACAAATGATCCAGACTTCCAGCTGAGCATAGACAGTTTTGTTAGTTATATCACATCTGGCTTGTTTGTTCTATGTATTCATGATATTTTTCTTAATGTGTACAACTCCTGGAAGCAGACCTCAGATTGTAGTATATTTCGTATGCGATTATACATTGATGTTAAGACCATTTGATAGCATTATTAATGCAAGTAGTAATTATAAATTATTCAGATTTGTTTGGAAGGTAGACGCCATTGTATTTACTATATCCTAATCTTGTTCAGTTTCTTAGGTTTTGTTTCTGGAATATTGTATTCGTCCTCCATATAGTTGAATTTATTTTCAACCAACCTGAAATTAACACATCTTCATGTTCATTTTTTGTTTTGTTTCAGACAATCTCGTCCTACTGCAGCTCGTACTAGCAGCACATCGTCACTGGGATCTGAATCAGCAACTTTATCTGCACTTTCATTGGATTCACTTGTTGCCCCTGACACTCCTATACAATTTGACATAATATCTCCAGTTAGTGAAGATCTGCCTGGTCAAGCAAGATCTTCAGGGCAGGCAGGCAGGTAGGAAATGTAGAAAAAAAAAGTGCCAGAATATATATTAATTAAAAAATATAGATATTATATGTTTAGGCAGCAGCTCCAACACACTCATTGCCTCTGTCCCTACTCTTTTTCTTGACAAAAAATCTACAGTGACCAGCAAAGCAAAACAAATATTTTTTGGTTAAATTCAGTTGTAAAATGTGGCTTATTTATATACATTAGATTCAGAATGTTATTTTATATTTTGCAGCAGCTCTTCTTACTGTAACGGCTAATGATTTATTTATTGTTTTATTTTAATCATTTGGTTTCACAAAGTATTTTCCTTTCCTATTGCTTGCTTACCCAGCAGCTTGGGTTATTTCCTCTTGGAAACTCAAGAGAAATTTGGTAGCCCTGCTTCCAGGTGATGATGGTATACGATGACACTCTTCTTAACCTGAAAGGTGAGTGAAAATGATCTAGGCTTCTAGAGTAATCTGACATACAGACAAGTTAAAATTGTCTAAGAGCTCATCCCAAAACAAACAAAAAAAAACTTTTTCCTGTTTTTATTATCTTTTTAAACCTTCCCATTCAAAAATAATAATAAAACCCTGTAAATATGCACTGCATTTCTGGAACTGTACATACAGAATTCAGATGTTGAGAAAACTTTTGCAGACTCAGCTGCTCTTGTAGAAAGAAAGTGGCTGAAAAAAAATTGACGTGACTCTAGTCACAGTAATGTGTGTTGTATTCTCCTTCCCTCTAGAAAAATAACTTCCAGTTGTACCACAGATACATAAGTTAAAATGATACACGTTTAACATTTGTTTTACATTTTTGTTGTTGTTGTTTGGTATTACAGGGGATAATCAGTTGGCTAACTAGACCCGTGGGAACATACTGATTAAAATCAATCTTGAACTGTATTTCAGGAATTGGAAAGCTTAATACTTGAGCTTTTCAAGTATTCAAGTCATCAGTTATTCTAAAAAAAATAATCATATTTTTCATAGCAAAAATGATTCAGAGTTGTGCTCAGTATTTTCAATTAACCATACACGATCAGTAAAGAATAGTGTGTTCCCATCTGTACCAAACACTGCAACTTTTGAGCTATTAATTTTTATTTTTTTTTAAAGGCTTTCCTTACTTTCTGATACTGATGACATATGTTTAATCTTTTTTTTTTTTTTGTGAGATCCTGTGAGATTTTGCATTTACTGTTCCCATCTAGTCTTAAATGTCCAGAAGAATCTAAGTGATAAAAGATGCTAATAGAAAGAATTTGTTTGTAGTATATTTACACAGGTCAACATTCAATAAGAGGAGTCTTGATTGAGTCCATGTTATTTAAGCATTGTAGCAATGCAATCTTGACTTCAGAGTTCGATCTACAAGAATTTTATTAAACTGGACATCTCTTAGTTAAGATTTCTGACACATAGCTGAATAGGAGAGATTCACATATTTTTTCTCTTCGTTCTGAAATTTGCTTTTAGAATGTTTAACTGTTGAGAGGTGATAGCTTCATTACTCCCCTATTAAAACCTAATTCAAAGTTTACAAACCCTTGACAAGAGTTTTTCAGCTGCTAGTTGGCCAAGGAGAAAAGGTTTAGAAGTTTTAACTAATTTCCCATTCCCTGTATTCTTTTCAGTATTGCTTTACTGTTACTGAAAATGTAGACTTGGAAGCCTAGAGTATTTTCACTTTTTGTTGTTACTGATAGCACTTCTGTCTTTGAGAGCCAGAAACAGCCATGTTTCTCTTGACCCTCTAGGAGTAAAACCCCAGTGATGTTTTCAGAATGCTGCATTTGAAATAAAACCAGTGACTTTTTTCAGTAATTCAAGAACTTGAGACAGTGATTATAGATGTGGTACCCCTATGGAATAATAAAAGTACTAGCTTTTGGCTGTAATTCATGAATTTTATATTTCATTGCCTAAAACTGTACCTTTTGAGATATTAACAAAGCTTTGACGTGGGCTTAATTTGAGTATAAGAAATACCATGTGAGTTAAATTCTCTGGTAGCAATAAGACAGTAATACCTGGTATTCTGACCGTAATTTGAGCCCTCAAATATAGCAATTAATGTCTTTCTTCTGATTAAATTGCTTGCCCTTATGATTTATAATACACTATTCCTCCAAATCATAAATTGTGAAATCATTACATCTTGATCTTATTTGATGCAGCATGAGACTACAACATTATTAATTAGTGATTCTTATTATCTGACTCCTGGTTTAATGTTTTCATTTTTTAATAGACGCACAAATCCTTTTGGTGAATCTGGAGGCTCAAAATCTGAAACAGAAGGTAAAACAAACAAACAAACAAAACTTAAATACAAAGTGAATAATAGAATTTACAAATTAATTTTGTATTTTCATCTGTACCTTCTTATTAACACCAGTTTTAGAGTGCTTAGTTATATTACATTAGCAATGTATTATTAGACGAGTTAAATCAGACTGTCTGAAAGTCCTGTTTTGTTTTTTTTAATCATTGTATTGCATCTTTAGTATTCATGAAACCTAATGAAAAGATGTGTGACTTGCTGTTTAGTAATGGTACCTGTAATTCATAAGTACAAGCAAACTCTCCTCAAGTTATTGGAAGCCTGGAGTTTTCCTGACTGCAATCCATCTTTGGTCTTGGTAGAAGTACTTTTGAATGGAAGACCCAAAGTGGAGATCACTTACTCAGTACTTTTGTTTCTCTTAGATTCAATTCTTCATCAGTTGTTTATTGTAAGATTTCTTGGCTCTATGGCAGTGAAGTCTGATGAAAGTCCAGACATTGTTTATGAAACAATGCGTCAAATACTAGCAGCTCGGGCTATCCATAACATTTTCCGGATGACAGAATCACATTTATTAGTCACTTGTGACTGTTTAAAGTAAGTTTGCTTCTGACTTCTACTGATGTTTATTTATAGAGTAATTTTCATTCACTTTGGTAAAACTTGCTTTCTGATTTGTTCTTAAAAACAATTTTTTAGGTTAATCGATCCACAGACACAAGTTACAAGACTACGAGTAAGTAACTTTACATTTTGAGATAAATACCCAGCAACATATTTCTCTTACTTTTAAAATGATATTATGAAATGTTAGCAAAAATCACTGACACAATGAAATTTCCACAGATTTCCATGAAAACTGGAGACAAATGCAAACATCTAAACATAAACAGAAAAACACTAGTAAATCAGGTTTAAGGGGAGTGATCTTAATAGGAGAAATAGGTTTTTGAAACGTTTTTTCCCGTGATAGGGTAAAATCTTAGGAAAATAAGAATATTTTATTTTAATAATGTGTCTGTTTAGAAATATTTATATATGTGGTAGAGAAGTATCATAAAGGTTGGAGTTAAATAAGTTCAGAAGTCCAATAGGTTTTGGTTGGTGTTTGGTTTTGTGTGTTGTTTTAAATATAATTAATATAATTATATTATATATAATTATGTTTAGTGTTGTATGGTTTTTGATTGTTTATTTAATTTTTTGCAATAAATATACATGAAAAAATACACATGAAAAAACAGGTGGAACTCTTCATAGCATATGAAATGTGGCAAACTTAATTCTTCAGTATTAGCAATCTTTATTTTTCATATTTTGAAACTCTTCCTCCCGTCTCTGCCCTCTGTTTCTGCACAGTTTCAGGTCTGTCATTTAACTTCTTTGGGTCTTCTTTTAAAGATGCTCAACTTGTCAGGGACTCTAAATTATCATTTCCATAAAAAGAAATCCTAAGCCTATGAAACCTTTCTAATATTTCAAGCTGTGGCTTTTTTTTCCCCCTTTTTTTTCCTTTACATTTGTGACACTAAATTCAAAACTGCCCCAAAGCCAGGAGCTATTAAAGGTGAGATAAAGAAACAGCTCGAATGTCTAGTATTCTAAATGTGTGCAGTTAAGGTTAGGAAGCACTCTCATCCTGTCAGTTTATAACACTTGTAATAGGAACCTTCAGAATTTAAAAACTTATCCTTTGCCAAGTTTTAAAAAAATATATTTGAAATGTCTAGTCTGACTTCTTTTAGGAATTGAGAATGCAAAGTATTCTTATTGTAACAAAATAGTAAGGCTATATGGATTTTTTTTTTTGCTTGTTTTCTTGCTTATATAGTTCAGGTGAGCCGAACTATTTGCAGTTAGTTTTAGAGAAATGCACCAGATACTGAAAGCTTAGTCAAAAATGCAATTTGTATATGTGTCTGTTTTTTAAAAATAATAATAAATAAAATGCTTGTTTGCATTTAGAAAGATGACTGAATCTCATGGCAAATGCAATTCCCTCCTCTCTCTTTTGAATCATTTAATCTTTCCCTTCTAAATTCCTTTTTTTGTGTTTGGCAGTTGCATGCCCAGTCAGATTGTAACTTTTGCTGGTGTGGTTGCATATTTTTGATAATGAAGTCATGTGCAGTACAGTGAAACTTCGTATAGAAAATATCTGAAACCCGTTTTAATATCTCCGTATTTGATCCTTTCTGGCAGTTTCCTTTGCCCAACGTAGTCTTGTATTCTACGCACCAGGAGAATAAGCGCCTCTTTGGATTTGTGCTTAAAACTTCAGGAGGGAGAGTTGACAACCGCCAAACTTCCATCTGCTATATATTTGAATCAAATAACGAAGGGGAAAAGGTATTGGTGATGGTTATATTTGTATTGATTTGGAACCTGACATGGATTCCAATATGTTAGATCCAATCCATTCAAGCTGGCTAAGTATTTTGTTTATGTACTGAAAAAGAGTTAACCTGATAGTACCACAAAATGTTTTAATATACTGTCATATCTGATATAACAATATGGTGTATTTTCAAAGGCATTTTAATTAGATTTTTACAGATTATTTCAAATCTGATTTGTATTTAGATTTGTGACTCCGTTGGACTGGCAAAACAGATAGCTTTTCATGCAGAACTGGTAAGAATCTTTTTTAGGGGAAGGTACCCTCATGAATTGAATGGAGACGGTATATTTAGTATGTGTAACAGAATAGATGCTGCAAGATGCTTATAGATGCAGTGAATGCTGCTGTGGAGTAAGTACTCTAAGGGTTTTATAGTACTCTAAAGTACTCTAAAGTACTCTAAGTACTCTAAAGTTTTATAGAACTTAAACCTGAGATAAAAAGACTTTGAACCATGTTTACTTTAGAACAATATTCAAGATGACTTCTTAATACCTTTACCAAACATACCTGTCCATTAAAAGAAGGCTAATTAAGTGTTTAACAGTTTTGAACAAACTCATATAAATCAGTACTGTACCAAATATGTCAGACTGTTGTTCATTATTTTGTTTACATTTTTACTCTTCAGGATCGAAAAGCATCAGAAAAGGCAAAAGAAATAGAGAGAGTCAAAGAGAAACAACAAAAAGAATTAAGTAAACAAAAACAAATTGAACAGGTACGTTATTTCTTAATGCTTTGCTTTTTTTCCTACTTGCTATCTTTCTTTTGTATTTTTTTAATTCCAGCTACAGTCTCACAGTCTTTAGTACAAATTCACAGAATGTTGTGGAATAAAGTTAATTTTTGAAAGTATTTCCTGTGCAGATTTTGTATAATTTTGCAGTCGTTTTTAAAAAGAGCTGTTCTGAGGAGAGAAACCACAGAACACCTTCATAGGTGCATTCAGGAGCAGTGCTTGAAGGAACAACTATCACAGGCCCAAAATAAAAACGCTGTTGTCACATGCATGAACTGCCCCATATGTGGCAAGTAACCATCTGCCATGTACGGAGACAGTTCATTTGCTACATAGTGGGGAAGGGGCTGCAGGCCGTAGGCCAAGCTCCTTGTTCTGACCTGCTTTTTTTATGGGTTGCTGGTACACATGTGTTAAATACATTAGCTGTTCTAGTAATTCCAGCTACTGAAGCCAAAATAGTTTGGTTTCCTACTCGTTCTTTTAACTCCTCTACAAAAAGTTGTCCATTGATAATATTAAAAGACAGTTCACAAATCAGAATAATGGTCTCCTGTTTCCACTTCAGACAACTTTAAAATGAGTGTTATTTTGCTGATTTCTCCTTTGCTCCCCCCTCTTCTTAAATTAGGACTTAGAGGAGCAAAGCCGACTGATAGCTGCATCCAGCAGATCAAACCCAAGTTGTGGAGAAGGACAGTTTGTAGTCCTTAGCAGTAGCCAGTCAGAAGACAGCGATTTAGGAGAAGACGGAAAGAAGAAGAGAGAATCTGAAACCTAAGGCTGCCTACTTAATTAAAATTGGAATCATGGATATAAGTTCTACAAGAAGTGAAATGTAAATGGAGGATCTGTTGTATTGTATAAAAGACTTCATGATGTGTAGACCCTTATATGCCTCGATTTTTCTTTCTTAAGTAAGTGATTTCCACTTTCATGTCAGTATAATTTCTCTTTTGTATGCCAGATAAAGTATGGTGATGCTACCATGTTTATTACAAAAGTGTTTTCTCAAAAAATTCTCTGCAGTATGGAAAAACTCTTACAGTTTTTCCCTTTTACCTGCCTGCGTAAATGACTGCTTTTGAACCAATACTTAAAACTCTCACTAATCTTAACCACTATGGTGAAATTTGTTCTTTATACAAGTATGTAGAATGCTTTGCTGGAAACAAAAGTGGATGCCTGAATAAGGCAGTGCTAAGCTTTACATAACTTGTTGCACATAACTGTTCTTAGAAAGTAAAATCCCTATTAACATCAGTGAGATGTGCAATAGTTCTAGACAGAAAGAACGTATTTTGTTTCATATTGCACGTCGTGATTTTTTTTCTATTGGTGAATATAATGCTGGAAGGCTTCTTTGAACAGGAGAGAAAAAATACTTTGTCAGACCTATATAAGAGCTGAAAAGATGCAGTTGCACTTCACTGCGTGAGGAATGTATAAAACATTCCTTATCAAACAGTAAGAATAATGTATATATTCTTGTAGCACAAATGCCATGGTCTTGGTTTTCCCCACTGTATGTGATAAAAAGCTGTAAGCCTTTGAGTTCACTTTTTTATAAAAAACATGCTTAGAGTTGAAGGAACATCTTGAATTTTATTGTTTGAAAAATCTTTTGAATCTATAAATGCCTTGCTACCAGTACACTACGTTTACTGAAAATGAGTTAAGGCTTTTAAAGTCTTTTTATGGAGCTGTATTTTGCAAACAGAAGTAAAAGACTATGCTAGTCTACATCCTAGAGTCAAATTCCATAATGTGTTTTTCAAAGTAAAGTCTGTTTACACCTTGTAAGCCTGAACTCCATGGTCCATACCTTGTGTAATATTTATTTTGTATAATACTAAATGTGCATTCATCTTTTGATCCAGAAGAGAAAACTTGTTTGAAGTAAGAAGAAATATTTATTTTTGCACTAATTAATTACTGTAAGTACTAAACTCCAGTGAAACAATTGTCTCTCTAATGGGGGCCTGAAAGTAATAGGAAATGTAGAAAGAAAAGAAAATACTTATATTCCAAGTTGTGTTATAAGTTATGACTGTTTTACAGTTTATTGCAGGGTGTTTCTAGTGTTCAGGAATGGAAGCAATTTTCAGAATATTTCCCATCAGCTGGTGATGGCCCAGTCCTTCAGAGCTAGAGTTGGTTGGCACTGATAATAAGTAAGGGAAGAAGCTCAGGACCTCTCTGCTAGGCATCTGTAGGTGCACTATCCTTAACTCTCCTTGCACACAGGAGTTGTGGCTACCAACGGCAATCTCCTCCTGCTCTTTCTGCTGGAGATGAAAAGTTCTATGCAGAAACTTAATTGTATCTAGCTCCTGTCACAGGAGAGAAAAGGGAGCAGTGCCTGCTGCAGGAATAAGTCTGCTTTGCTGGGGCTGCTACTGCAACAGGAACTAGGGCAGCTTGCGTAATGCCACAGGCCTCATAGCATATAGAAGGCACTGAGCAGCCATGGAAGTAGTCACAATATTCCTGCCTTAAAAGAGGAGGTGGTGTGGGAGACTGAGCAATGAAGAGACTTGAGGCTCTCTTCCTGAGGTAGTTAGCAGCTCCAGTTCCAGCATGTTTCATCCCCACTGTAGCCAGTTGCAGAAGTACCTGCTTTTGGTGCTGCCCAGTCTGGCCCAATAGCATCAGCCTGTGGCCAGATTTGGCCAGCACACTGTCGCATGGACCATACAAATCTGAGGCATCTTTTTTTTTAAAAAAAATAAAATAAAAACACCTTAAATGGCATTTTTATTTTGTTTGTAGTCTTGTATTCTCATCTCATCTGTAAGAGATTGTTTTTATTCTTTTGAAAAAAAATAAAGGCGGTAGATGCATCTCTTCTTTTTTCTCCTTTTTGTGCCTAAATACAGGCTTACAGATAGTTCCATGGCAGCCAGTTTATCTCTGGAAATTGATCTAGTTTGTGTTTCTTTCTCTTACGGTCTTTTTTTTTTTTTTTTTTTTTTTCTCACTAGTTCTGCTTTCTATCAATCAAATATCATGCCAGCACAGCTCAAGGTTATTGTGTCTTCCTTAGTACATGCTGAAGACAAAGTAAATGTGAAACAGCTCAGGAAGAATGTGATTAGTGGTATCCAGTTTCTAGAATCTAGTCACTAAGCTGTCAGTGTAAGATGAGCTGCAATAGCCACCGCTCCATGGGGAAGACAGATAACAGATTAGCAATCTCACCAGAAAGCACTGCTGACAGGGAATTGATATATTTTTTTCTTGATCCCTACCATTAATGTTTTAGACTGAAGTATGTAACTATGAGGAGGAAATCAGGAGAAAAAGATGGGACATGAAATAACTGTTACGGATTTTGTCAGATTTAACTATCTATGATTGGAATTACTTCAGTTTTAGCTCAGGCTTTCCTATCTATTGCGACTAAAACTAGTTTTCTAAAACAGTGTAGGATTGAATTGCATTTCACTTGCAGTGGATGATTCTTCTCTCGTAAGCACTGAAAAGAAGAGAAATTAATGAGGAGAGCAGTGCTTAACAAAAACAATGAGATAACATGAATGAAATCATGGTTTTTTGCTTGTTCAGGAGACTTTTGCTGGTATAAAATCAGTAAAAAGATAGAAATGCATCCAGGAGAGTGACACAAGCTGCAGGAGCAAATGGCAAGTCAAGAAAGATCAGGACGTTAAAGTGGAACAGAACTAACTTATTGAAAAATATTTTTGTTAATTAAAAAATATGAAATGATTAATATTTACTTTGAGAGTACAATTTTTAACGTAAACACCTCAAGTTCTCTTGGAAGCTACTGAGGTAGAATTTCACCACCTATTATTGTAAGTAAATTACCTATTGGTTTCTGTTCCCATAATTTATTTCTCCTGATGAATATTTCCTGTTACTTTTTAATTAGGGACTGATCTTCCAGGCACTTTCAGCTGAAGCTGTAGTTTGCTTCATGTGAACCTCGTATTATTTCAGAAACTATTTTTTTCAAATACACAATTTTAAAAGGACATTGCATAGGTCAGCAGTGTTTTTTTTAGGACTAAGTTATGTTGTTAATTCCAGCCTAACGGTTACTGACTTTTTTTCCCCCTTGGGTAAGGGATATTAAGTTTATTACACTATGTAGACCATGCAGGTCTTGCTGTCGGTTGTTTCAAGCTACATATGTTTTTTATATAATGTCATGAATATCAAAACATATAAGAAGCATGGGCAAACTATGGAAATGCATTTTATTGCATTACAGATAATACCTAGCACTCCCTCTATGGCCAGGAATATATTACTTGATGTCTAAACCAGAGGACAAGTTAAAAGTCATATGCAACTTAGCCACACAGAACTGGTAACAAGTGTGTTGCATAAACTAACATGGATCAGTCAAGAGTTCAGAAATATTTCCCTTCCACAATCCAGTCAAATTTCATCTTTACATGGATGTGAACCCACAGCTAAAAAACCTAATACTGCTAAACCATTTATAAAGATGTAATTGATGTACATTGATATAAAGAAACAAAACTGACTGCATATCTTTAAGGTGAATTCTGATGAATTACAGTTGCACAGAATGTAGAAGTCACTGGAGAAAGTTTTGTTATATAGTCTCTTACTATTTCAGAATTCACAAAGAGAATGAAAATCCACCTCTGCTTGTTGAATTTAGTTAACATCTAGTCTAAGAGCAAGAGCTGATATTTTATATTCTTTCCTTTGGTCTATTTTAGAAACACAGTGGTATCTAACTTATTATGACATGAGTAAGTTGTTGTGTCATTGTGAATGCACTTGTATCCCTAATGAAGTCTATATTCCAAGCCAAGGATTTTGTACAATCTTTCAGGTCATTTTTATAATACAGTGGAGTGGTCAAATTCTTACAATAATGTTCTGGATTGGTCCAGTTCTAGTTAAGTGTAAGTGATTTTTGCATTTTTACACGTTTTTTCCCTGTATTAAAACCTCCACTAGTATACTTAATTCAGCTTTGATTGTTGTGTCTTAATCTTGGAAGCATGAATAGTAAATTATATATTATGCCAGAACTTCAGTCAGTATTTTGTAGGTTAAATAAAAGCTTAAGTATAATAACTGCCAGGGGGGAATTTGTACTGATGCAAAAGCTGCCTGCTTATTTCATAATAATGATTTTGAGGAAGCACCATTACTGGTGACACTGAATGAAGTTTTAATGTGCAGTTGAATCCCTCTGTTGTCAAACCGTATCTCAATTCCCTTAAGTTTAATCATATTAGCGAGATATACTCAGAGGAAGTTGCTGTCCTTGGGAATACTGATAACTTCTGCAACAAAGACTGAACATTAGAATAAAATCCTTACTCTCCTAGCTGGCTGTTTTAGTGCACATGTTGCTCTAGTTACCTGATGATGTGTAGCACTTTAAACAGAGCTGTCATTATGGTAATGATCAGAATTAATGTGTACAGAAACTATACCAGCACAACTATTAACATGGGTACTTAGATATTTTCACTGGCTTCATTAGTTTTCTTAATTACATGACAGACACCGTGTAAAAACCAAGGGGTCATAACTACATTATGGTTAAGTTTATATTTTATAAGATTTGTAGATTTTTCTGGAGAAAAGCAGACTTTTGGATTATGTAACTTTAAGTGAATACAGATGCATGTATAACGAGAAAATCTATGCTTACCTGATAATGGAGGAATAAATAAATACTATTAATACCACATGTGTTGATCTTTATTTTAAAATTACACAGAATGGTATCAGTATTATTTTTAGAAAGCGTGCTGTGGGTCTGTGTCTATCATGTAAGACTAAGATAACAGTGGTGATTGCTCTCAGGTCTAAGTGCTTTGTAAGTTTAAGCTGCAACTGTTTCAAGAGCAACTCAAAAAAAAATCAAAGCATGTCCTGGGACAGCACTGTGAAATGAAGCTAGTTCTAGAGAGAGCAATCCAACACATAGTGGATGAAACATGTCAGTACCTGAGACTGAGATGTAGAACTAACCTGTTTCAGAAGTACTGTTGCCTTGTTGAAGCACTGATGTTTCACACTAGCTGCTATAATAAGCAGGCATCTGTAGCTGTTAATCCCATCTTAATGCTTAGGAAGTGGGATCATCTAACTGGGTGAAAAAAAAAAGAAATTACTTATGCTGCTTTCTAGAACTTTGCTATGGGTCTTCATAAATAAAAGCTCTACTTCGTGGCAAGAGAAGGGAAGGTAAAAGATTTAAAAATAATTATGTCCCTTCCTGGTTTTAGTTAACTTCATGGCCTTCAACCAAACCCTGAGTTTAACCTTGCAGTTGGAGATAGCGTTACATGTTATGACAGCCTTTAACCTAGCAGTAACACAGGGTTTACAGCCCTACCTGTGATTTTAACAGTTCTTATAATTTTCACACTAAGCATTTAAAGCAGTATGGCCATAACTTTAAGATATTTTATATTCCACCATATTTATATAGAATGGGATCACTAATACTTACAGTTTGAGGTTGTCCCCATTTTATTCAGGGGTAAGAGGGCAATGCTGAAACTTCATACTCCTTAATATACATATGAGATAAAAATCCCCAAAGAAAATCTTACCCACTTCAACATTCCCTCCAAATTATAGAGCTAATTAAGCGCAGTTGATGTTGAAGGTTCCTAGGAAGTTTTTCTGTTCATAAAGATCATATTCCTTGTATAATATATAGTCTTTGAGGCAGTTGGTAGTGGAAGGAAGGTTGTGAAGAAAAGACAACAGAGATGCAACCAACCCATGCATTCCCGTATCTTCAGATGACAAAGGTGCTTTAGAGAGTGAGGATTTGCTAGAAACAAGAAGGTGAGATTGATAAGTTATTTATTCATTTCTGTGCAATTACTTGTCTACACCTTTCAAAAACCTTACTCCAGATTTTTCCACATGTTCTTTCTGTGAATTGATGGATAAAATCAACGTGACTGTCCCTGGGTGACTGGACCTGTCACGATCTAGCATTTTTACCTCAGCCCATGCCTCTCTCAGTTATATTTACAGGCATTGTCAGCTAAAGCAACAGACTGTGTTTCTGTCATGTTAGCTAAATAAATGGTAATGTAGTCTAAGTCGATCAAACATATTTTAACCCTAAATAGTTGGTCAATGTTCTCTGCCAACCCGCAGAAGCTACTAAAAGTAGAATTTTGACTTACTGCTTTTTAATCCGTGTACAAATGAAAAGGACGTGGAGTTAATCTAGACTGGAATTCCAATCACTCCGTTAAAGACAGTAATTTGTTAGTTATTCCATCACCTTGAGATGGGGGAAGAGCTTTTCTCCCCTTGAAGAGGATCATGTTTTCTACCTTGTAATTGAAGTTCCCCAGTATGCCACATAAACTGTGTAGTCTGTCAGACTTCTGAAAGAGACTTAATTTAAATGCTACACAGATTGAGTTTTGTTGTAGAGATACCTTATTGTCAAAAGGTAACTTTGACCCTAGCAAGGGTCAAGAATAAAAAAAAATGTCAAGAACAAAAGTCCCCATTCCAGAACAACTTTTGTGTCATTTCACATCTAAATATCAGATACTTAAAATTGATGTCTGCCCAGAGTTCCTGTTCTTTGAAAACTGCTTCTAGCTTCCAGCAGATGTTAATGTGATCAACATAATCTAACATTACTCTCACCACTTTCCCAGAAAGATGCTTCAGCCATGACAAGGTTATCATTTCACAGAACTAATGGAAACAAAACGTTTAATAAGAAAACATTTGATACTCCTGTAAATGACTTCCCCCTCTGCAGGACAAGAACAATTATTTAACTTCAGCAGAACTGTAGGAAGAGCAAGTGTTCAGTCTGTTAGAGGAGCTTTAGAGGTTGGCACAGCTTGTATTAAGCCTCACTAGTACAATCTGAAAATGTGAGAGACTTATTCTGTACCAGATCCAAAAATGAACTCAAACAGCTGCATATTTGGTAACTAAGTGCTTAAACAGAAGTGCTATCCTTTCCTAAGAGGAATTCCAAACCCTCAGCCGGGAATTTAAACTTATGGACAGTGCTGGTGCTGGAGGAGACCTGTGTCTCAGCATGCTGAAGAGGGAACCTGCCAGCCTGGTGCATGCTGCACCCTCTCATCTTGGGAGTGGAGGGGCAAGTGTTGATCTCTTCTCCCTGGAGACCAGCAATAGGATCTGAGGAAAGAGTTTGAGGTGTGACAGGGCTGGTTTAGGCTGGGTAGCAGGAAAAGGGTGGTCAGGCACTGGAACAGGCTCCCCAGGGCATGGCCCCGAGCCTGCTGGAGTTCAAGAAGTATCTGGACAATGCTCTCAGACACATGGTCTGATTTTTTGGGTAGTTCTTTTAGGGACCCAGGAGTTGGATTTGATGATTCTTGTGGGTGCCTTCCAACTCAAGATACTCTATGATTTTATGATCATCAAGTTAAAGAAAGGTTTATTACGTCCAAATGGACTTTACAAACTGCAGTACAGTGATTGGTGTCTCTGATGGGTGGCTCAAGGAACCTGTTTAGGTCAATCCAGGTTTGTTAATTTTTGCTTAGTGTTTTTCATGCCAGATTAAGGGGATTCCTACAACAGGCTTCCGCTATTAGTGACATGATACAAGACAACCCAGTGAGCCAGCCTTCAAGGCCCTGCTTTCACAGTATGGACAAGACTGCCCTGGAGAGCAAATTCGGCACTTATTATTAACACACCATTAGTTGCATTTTCACAGTTCTAAAATATTGTTCATGACAGTTTGCTGTCATAGGCATCATGGCAACATCTCTCTAATTTTAAAACTTTGTCTATTTTTACCTTTATGTGTAGACTGTCTCACAGTTCAAACATTTCCTTTTCAGACAGCTCACATTCATCAGTACATCTTCACTTAGTCATATGAAGGATACTGGAAGTAAAACACCAACATATGAAGCCACCTGATACATATACCATTGTATCTTTGATAGCAGTAGAAGTCCATCCACCAGTCAAGTACTGCAAATGGGAAGCATTTCCTTGAGGGCAATCAAAGCAGCGGTGCACATCATAGCTGTAGTTCATCAGCATTCTCAGCGTGACTTCGTCTTTCAGAGCATACAGTAGAGCTGATGGAAAATGTGTTGTATTCACTCTGCAGAAGTAATTGACATTAGCCCCATGTCAGAGCAGTAGATTCATTAACTCATAGTTGCCCATTCTCAAGGCTATTTGCAGACAGTTGATGGGATCTTGGTTTGGCAAGGCTCCCACATTCAGCAGCAGCTGTGCTGAACAGATTTGAAACAGCAAAGTATAACGCTGATTTCTGGCAGTCATTGCAGCCTTTGTGAATTCTTTGATCCAACAAAATTGGCATAAAACCCAAATTTCAGAAGAAACTCAAGGCACTGAGGATGTGCTCCTGCTGCTGCTGAGTGAATCGGACTTATTCCACTTTCTTTAATGGCATCAAAATTAGTAACTGGAACTAAATTCTTTAAGGCACTGGAGAAAAAAAAAAATATAAAAAAAATCTTGGAATCTGGGAATCTGAAGCACACTGGTTCACCTAGCTCAATCTCTGAATTTCTCTGCGTTGCTGGGCTTCAAAATTTATCCTGACAGTATTCAATGTTTTAATTAGGAAATCAGTACCATGGCATGCTATACCACTGCATTAACTTTAATTGCTAAGAATTAAATAGTTAGCCAGCAACTGATAATATGACTTTACACCAGCTTCTCATAAAATTGTATACTATTATTCATGGACAGCCCTAGTCCTTGTTAGAGGAATAATTGTTCCTTCTCAAATAAAAACTTTCCATGAACGGTGAGAGCAACATGTTGTTGTTTAACGTATGGGAATTGGGGAATTAACACAATATATTATAATATTAATACCTACATATAATTAACATAGTACAACATAATGTTTAATACATTATATTTAAATATAGTTTATATATTAATATAGGTATTAAAAATCCTTAAATTATTAAGTACCATGGAACATTCCCAGTACTGAAGAGTTTTATCTTACTAATTGGTTGTGATTTTAACATCAGTATCTTCCACTGACTTTCATGTCTTTAAAATAGGGATAATCCATATCTCCTAAACCTATTAAAGTATTTAGTATATTTATGTTCCTATGACAGAGTGGAGATGAGATTTATCCAAAGAGGAAAATCATCCGAAAATGGTGAAGCTTTTATCCTGATCGGTCTCTAACATTCAGACACAGAAAAATCCTATTTACTTGGCTAGATTTTTTTTTTTTTTCTACAAAACTACAGATTCACTGTCTGCTTTGAATATGGCAGAATTAGCAAAACTGATATTTTTGATGTCATTTTAGTTGGTTTTTAGGTATATTAACTTACAGAAAGTGTCCTCTATATGCAGCTCTGTGGACTGGCAAATGACCTGAGTGCTTTGGTACACTGGCATCAACCCTGTATTCTAGTAAAAGACTCAGGGAATCTGGATTTCCTCCTCCTGCTGCTTCAAATAATACAGAACAGTCCATTGCCTGTGAAAGAACATCAGCACCTGAAAAGAAGCATCAAGGATTTTCACAGTATTCACTATAAATTTTCAGCAATAATTAGGAACTCCAACCCTCTTCCTCCAGTGACAGGATATTGTGAATGCTATTCTTTACCACGTAAAATCATTATGTCATAAGCTTTTATGTTGGATCCTTGATTTTAAAAGTGATTATGTAATCTGGAAACAAGAAAGTCCAAATTACTTTGAACTCTATTACACAAGAAGACTTGATAGGAGAGCATTAGGCAAGCAAGAGGTTTAGTTCTTATTCATTAAAATAATTGGGTTTTGGCTTACACACAATGAATTTCAGCTCTCCTTTACAAAGGCCTAACAGATATAACAGGAAATGTGAGAGAATCCAGTATCTCACACACAGAATCACACGGAATCATCCAGGATGGAAGAGACCTCCAAGATCACCGAGTCCAACCTCTGACCTAACACTAACAAGTCCTCCACTAAACCATAGCACTAAGCTTTACATCTAAACATCTTTTAAAGACCTCCAGGGATGGTGACTCGACCACTTCCCTGGGCAGCCTATTCCAATGCCTCACGACCCGTTTAGTAAAGTTCTTCCTAATATCAAACCTAAACCTCCCCTGGCACAATTTTAACCCATTCCCCCTCATCCTGTCACCAGGCATGTGGGAGAATAGACCAACCGCCACCTCGCTACAGCTTCCTTTAAAGTACCTGTAGAGTTCGATAAGGTTGCCCCTGAGCTGCCTCTTCTCCAGGTTGAATAACCCCAGCTCCCTCAGCCACTCCTCATACGACTTGTTCTGCAGACCCCTCACCAGCTTTGTTGCCCTTCTCTGGACTCACTCGAGCACCTCAATGGCCTCACCAGAGCCAGGGGGACAATCACTTCCCTAGCCCTGCTGGCCACACTGTTTCTTATGCAAGCCAGGATGTTTTTGGCCTTCTTGGGCACCTGAGCACACTTCTGGCTCATACTCAGCCGACTGTCAACCAATACTCAAAACAGGCCATACAATCTAGTCCAGTGCTGCTGAGCATCACATAAAACTTCCCACCACAAAAGTCTGTCAGGCCTTCCCTCAGGTTAGCTGTCTACCTGAGAAAACAATATTGCATATTAAAAAACAAACGAACAAACAAAAAACACAACTAAAATACTCACTAAAACATTAATGTATGGCTTAAATATTACAAAAGTGTAGTCTTTATTAAACCTTAACTAAATCACAACAATCCTCAGGGCACAGATAGCATTTCATTTGCTTTAGTAATGAATGTTACTTTTTCTCTTAACTCCAAAGGCACGTCTTATAATAACTGGTTATAATCCAATCACAGAGCTTTGCAAAGACCAATAAAATGTGTGTAATTAGGATATCTATTATGGAGGTAATATATATAGATGTCTTATAACATTAAATTTAGATACAATGAATTCTTCAGGCGTACCTCAATCCATGTGATTTGGGATTTAAAAGTTTCAAATAATGTGAGACATAATTTAGTAATCACCCAAAAACGCAAACAAAACTCTCCTGCAATGTATCAGTTTTGCAAAGCACTCACTGGTGACTATAGTTGGCTGTAGAAAAGTAATCTCTCAAAATATATATTGTATATTTGTTTCTGTTATCATCACAGACTGTATAATCAATAACATTATAAGTCCTTTCATTTCCTTTCACTTCTGTAAGTGATTCACTTTGTTTCATTTGGGCTTAAAACATTTCAGCAGTAAAAGGTGTAGCTTACAATTTCTACTCACTGGAACAAAAGTGAACCTATATGTTACTAAATTAATCTACTGCATTTTAAAACAGGACCACTGAAGGGAACGAACGACACGACTCCAGGCTGGTGTGTAGCTGAAGCACTTTATTGTCTAACCCATCTACTTATATAGGCTTAGCATATCTACATGCTTTTATCACACAACTTGGCAAAGTTTGCTCGTTAGCCGTTATTATTGTTCACAAGGCGATTGCACAGCAGCCCTATCTCCTGATGAGCAACAGGCCAGACTGCACCTGTTGTGTTTAACCTTCTAGTCTCCCAGTTATACCTCCTTTATCTTCAGGCTACATGACTTTTGCCTCATTCTGCATTTTCCTTTTCTTACTTCATCTCTGTGTCTAACATACTCCACATACTTTCTGACTGATTTCCCAGAGACCACTGATCAGTGGAGGCTGGAAAAGACCTCTGCAGACTGTCCAGTTCAACCCTGTGCTTAAGCAGGGTCAGCTACAGCAGGCTGTCCAGGTCCGTGCTTGGCTTTAAGGATTTCCAAGCATTTTCTAGGTTTCAGTTTGTGTCCATTGCCTCCTGCCCTTAATGGGCACCACAGAGAAGCTGGCATCACAGAGAAGAAGGCTTCTTTACAACCTCCCCTCAGATATTTATGACATTGGCAAGATTCCCCTGCCCTGAGCCTTCATTTCCTGTAATATCCTGTAAAATCAAATCTCACCTTTTTGCAATAAGATTTCCATGATTTCTGTGTGTCCAGCTTGTGCAGCCAGTGCAAGAGGTGTGAGCCCATATCCACTGTGAGGGTCAGGATCTGCTCCAGAACAAAGCAGAAGCTTCACCAGATCCTTTCTGCCTAGTCTGGCTGCCTCATGCAAAGCAGTCCTCTTGTGGACACTGCAAATTCACTTTTGCACCAGAATTTATCTACAAGGTGGCAATCTCATATGAATTGTACTTAATTGCTGTAAGATAATAAAAAACCATTAGCCAGACTGTTAGCCCCACACTGTTCCATGCAGCATGGCTTCTGTTAGGTGGCAGCCTAGGAATGCTCAAACTGTTCCCAGTGCTGCTATTTATACAAGAAGCAATGTCACTATTTATACTGCAAGAAATGCCAGGCTACACCGAAAGGTTTAACTTTTCAACACGTCTGTTCTTTATTTTAGGATAAAAAAAAAAAACTACAAAGGAATAATTTTATGATAACCTCTTTTTCTCTCTCTTCTGTTGTTTGCTCTTATAACAGAATGCAACATTTCCTGCCACTAACTAGACGGAGATCATATTCATGGGTTTACTGCAGTCAGAAGCCGGCCTGCTATAATTAATCTTCATATGCAGTTACCATTATACGAAAGTTTACAATGACTGTGCCATATACCTTCTTATTTTAATAAGCCTCAGCTGTCAAGACATTAAGGATCTTAAAAGAGTGATTTACATTGGCTCCAGCACGTGGAATTAATAGGCAACACCTTCCTCTCCTCTCTTTGATCTTCCTGGCTGTGCAGGACTGAATAGTGAATGCCGTTTACCAAGACAGTTTAAACAGAGAAGGTTTGTGTGCCACAGATACCTGAAATAGCATTGACAGCACACTGTAATCCATGATGTTCCATTATCTATAACCTGTTTGGCTGCTTTAGGTAAATCTCATACATCCTCTTTTTGGGGGATGATGCACTTCAATATAGTGCACTTAAAGTTATCTATGAATATTCTGCATCTTTTCTAAACAGATATCCCTGAACAGAAGCTTTAATCATTTCAAAAGAATGAACAGAAAGTCCTACAGATGGTTCAAAGGATTTTTCCTCTTTCTTTGATTATTGTTTTGAAAAAGCCACCCTTCTAATAAGGAAAAACTTACAGGTTTGTTCCATAAACTTACAGAACTCCCTCAGAACTCTGATAATGAGAGTAGACCTTCCTTTTTGGGGGGGGGCTAGAACTCAGCAATAACAATAGCACAGTAGTCCAAATCAGAGGAGACAATGTACATAGAAGTGTTCTGAAAATCATCTTGGCAAAATACTAGGACTGGTTCTTTACAAAGCAAGGCTTATAGTTCCTGGTCATGGTTAAATTAAAATGGCATCCACATGGAGAGTGGTATGAGCTATAGGACTTTCTTCTTCTATTTAAAAAATACAAACAGAAGTGAATCAAGAATTTAGGCCTGGCTCGCCTCGTCACTTATTATATGTGGATTAATTCCAGCAGTGCCTGAACTGTTTTATGGTCGATGTAGTGCAGGTAAATCAGGTTGCTTTGCTGCAACTTTTGAAAATCAAAACCAATTACTCTGGTAGTTTGTTTGAGAAAGAGGAATTGATGCAACGAAAGTGACACCAGGAAGTAGAGAATATGAATGTTTTACACCTGCAGACATGAAGAACAGTGATAGTATGAAGAAGCAGGTGGACTTGGTTATCTGGCACAACTGCATACATGATGCCAAGGAAAGCAGAGGAAGACACTCTGGTACTTTATGAAGAAAGTTATTTGATTCTTTAAGGAAAAAGATGTGTGTTCAACCTGAACCACAAATTTGTTGCAACCAAGGGATAGAAAATAGCTCATCTGGAGCTCCTTGCATTGGATCAGACACTGGGGAAAGACTTCTAGCTTCTCCTAGCTCTGTACTTCCCACACTTCAATAGACCAATAAGGACAATGCTTTAAATAATAAATAATGCTAAGAACATCATAGTGACAGTTACTAACTTGGAATGTAAGCTCTGTAAGCTCATTTATAGCCTTGATGTCTTCTAAGAAAATCAAACAAACACATTAAATATTGAGATTAACACTTTTTGCTCTTTACAGCAAAATATTTTAGATACTGCACTGGTCAAATTGCAACCTAAAACATGTAACTGTATTTTCACTTCACCCCCAAAAAAGATATTCACCTACAACTAAAGGAGAATCTCCCTCTTCATTATTAACATTGGGATAGCAGCCATTGATCAGGAGAAAGCGGACATTGTCTACCAAGCAATTTCTTACTGCCACCAAAAGAGGAGTCTCCCCTTTTAGTGTGGTCTGTTCCCATGTAATGGCACGGGAGGCTGAAATACAGAAAAGCAGAACACATCTGAAGCTGAATCATTCAACAGCGCTGGCTTTGTAATACTTTTTAGTGGAAAACCAGAAGGACTCCATACCTTTGAACTTTATTTCAAGGATATTCAATTTAGCTGTGATGCAGCTTCATGCATGGGAAGCCAGCCTTGCTGATCTGCTTCCTCAAAAGCAGAACTGTGCCTCACCAGCTTCTTCAAAACCTCTTCTTGGCCTGTGATATTTTGAGACAGACATGTATTTGATTACTCATCATAAAACAAAATTATGGCACTAATATATTCAGTGCTATTTATCCTAGTGTATCAAGGATAAAACATATATATATTTTTTGAGAAAGCAATTTTTCTAGGGGTTGTTTACATGAAAAACTGCACATAAATCAGCTGATAAAACATACAAAATGTAGGCATTGCTCAACAATGCAGTACCAAAGTGATTCCTAGGGTATAGGCTTAGTGATTCCTAGGGTATAGGCTTAGTGCAGTGTATTTGTACTTAACTGTCGGAATTGCTGCAATTATCATTCCACGTTCTTTACTGGCAACAAACTGGAAACGGAAAAGTTCTATAATTAATGAGAAGTTCAGGATATAATTATACCTTAACTTACATACTCAGGACTAGACCACATGTTAGATCTCTTTGAGTTAGGTAGGTTTTGTCAGGCTTAACACATTAAAATGCATTTTTGTTGGTCTGCCCGTGCCACTCGAAATACTGGGTTTCCACCCAAAGACCACACCAACTGATTTTTTGTATCACATCCTAATCTTCCCCAGTAAAGCCTTGTACTCATCTAGGTATTAGATAAAATGTCACCTGACAGCTTCATACATTCCGTATTTTTGAGGCAGCACATGTACTTTTCCAGGGAGAACTCAGAACGAGCAAGCTACAAGTGGTTTCTAGTATTCATGACACAAGGCCAGACATTAAATAATGCCAATAAAACACCCAAAACAGAAGTAATAACTCATTACCTTTCATTCTCTGTTACATTGGCACTTGTTTCATTTTTATGCATATCTTGTAAGCTTTCCTGAATAGCTTGCTGGGTAGGGATTTCATCATCAGAAATATCATCAGATACATATATAGCATTATACGTGGCCAGTCAGCACAACTTGGATCACCTTTTTGTAGGAAAACACTGCTTTTTAATTGGACACAGATATTAAGTCTTCAGGTTATGTCTCGGGTAATAGAAACAGCAATTGTTTTTTAACTATCAAGAGAAACAAAGCATAGCCTAAAATAAATGAATCAGAACTCCTTCTCAAGCTATCGTCTTCTCCCAGGTATTTAGTCTGGAACACTGCAAAGAGGGTTGTTCTACTCTAGAACAGAATAAAGGTCTTCTAGTCCAATAACATGTGCCAGCTTTTATCTCTATTCCACAGACTGAATATACAGAATTATATACTTCATCAGAATTATATACTTCATTATATACTTCATAATATACTTCATCTGGCATTGCTACTAGACACACCCAGCGCTGTTTGCTTGCCTTTATTCCTTTAATAAATTGCTAACTTTAATTGGAATCCTATCTGAGACTCAATCATTTACCACAATTGGGGGCTCGTCTGGGATGGTCTTGGTTCCTGAATTCTGAATTGATCTAGGAGGGGTGCCCCACCATTTGGTGGCTCCTGTTCAAGTCAGGTCGGGACTAACACCATCCTGAACCTGAATAAAGACAAGCAAATAATTTGATTTTTTTATGAGCTCCCTTTCCGGCTGCAGCATTGTATTTTACCCGTAATTCTGCATGCGAAGATCTGAACGAAGATGACGGAGTCGTAAGTATTTAAGGTGTATACCGTTCGGTTGGGTGAGATTCGGTTGCCTGTGTATGAGTGTGACTGAGACGGAACCTAGTTCCGAAGCGAGTGTGGAGGTCTAACTGCGGTTCCAATCTCCTGCGAGGGACTTGGCTGGTGAAGGACTGAAGTGATTCCTATAGGATTCGTGGGTGGGTGATAGGTCCTAACCCCCCTGCAAGACACTCTTACTATGTAACCAAGGGCTGTAGGAATTGCCACAATAAAATTCCTAGATGGGTCAGACAAAATTGAAGACCCAGGACCAGAGAAAAGAGAGCAAATTAAAAATGTTTCAGTACTATATGATAGAATGGCCAAATTAGGATATCCAATAATTAATAAGGACCTAGAATCTGTGGAATCAGGACCTTTGAGTCCATCATGGTCAGCTCAGGCTTGTGAGCTGTATACTCTATGTAGGGCCCTGGAACAATTAAAGGGGAAAAGTGGGGCTATATTTACAGCACGTTGAACTGAATGAACTCCCCATGCCTGAATCGCCATTAGAAAGCAGTGCTGTACAACAAAAACTGGAAGTTTCTCCAAAGATGTTGCCATTAAATTAATAATATTAGCTAATAAAATATAATTAATAAAAAAAAGTACTCATCTCTTGCCATGAAATACTGCTACTATTAAACTTTATGTTCTAGTTTGGAGACAAAAAGGAATATAGTTAAGGCATGAGCATGTGACTTTCTGTTTCCTTAAGGTGGTGAGCTTTAATTCTATTCATGCTAAGTCTCAGTGAGATATACTAGCATCCATCTAGACCCATTCATTTTAATGTTGTAAAATCGTGGGTCAGATGATTCAAAGCCTTAATGTAAATGTACTCAAGTAGGGGAAAGGTGGATTGGTATCATTTTTTTTAAAAAGTCATATGGTGGATTTTTTTTTTTTTAATACTAATATAAAAATCACATGAGCACGCTTGTTGAAAAGTTATTTTTATGTAAGTGCATTTACTCTTTCTATTTTTGAACAAACGGAAGTATCAACTACTTATTTAAATATTAAGTGGGTGTTTTGAGCCTGCAAATTTTAATATTGGCTCTAAAACTCTGCTTTCATAAGTACCATTTATTATACCACTATAGTTCTGATGTTTGCATAATCATAAAAGGACCTCAAAACTTGAGTACACAGGCTGAAATATAAGCTGATAGCCTTGAATGTGTGTGCTATATATGGCCTTTGAGGACTGTCATGATAACCCTTTTACATTACAAAGCTAAAGTTTTAGTCCTAAATTTTCAGGACCAGAAGAATTTAGTCCTAAATTTTCAGTACAGAAGAAAGCTTTATACAATTACTGATGTGACTTTCTCTAAAAATGTATATTTTAGTGTCCAGTTGTATTATTTAAGTGTTCCTTTGTATCAATTCATGTATGCTTCCGTTGTGGTTTAACCTGGCCGGCAGCTAAACACCACACAGCCGTTCGATCACCCTCCCCCCCTCTCTGGGATGGGGGAGGGAAAAGAGAAAAACTGAATCCCGTGGGTTGAGATAGAGACAGTTTATTGGGACAGAAAATAATAATAATAATGATGTGTACGGAGCGGGTGAAGCACGGTGCAGTTGTTTGCTACCCGCTGACCGATGCCCAGCCTGTCCCCAGGGAGCCAGCCTCACCCACCCCGGCTAGAAACTCCCTATATATTGTTTAGCATGACATCAGATGGTATGGAATACCCCTTTGGCCAGTTTGGGTCAGCTGTCCTGGGTTTGTCCCCTCCCAGCTCCTGCTGCACCCAGCTCCTGCTGCACCCCCAGCCTGCCCGCTGGCAGGACAGAGCCGATGTGGGACTTTGTCATTTTCACACCATATTTGTCACCATTCTTTCTAAAACACGACTTTTACATGCTCGTTAGAAGTGAAAAGGAATTGGCAAATGAAGGCCCAACAGCCTCCTTGGGGTCTCAGGTCCCTCACACAGAAGGCTCCTGCCTGCCCCTGACTCAGGTACAAATGCTGGCCTCCGAGGAGGAGGAGGAGTAGAAGAAGGAGGAGGAGAAGGACAACAACGTAGAGGAGGTGGTAGAGGAGGAGGAGGTGGTGGAGCTGGTGGGGGAAGTGGTGGTGGTAGTGGAGGAGGTAGTGGACGAGGAGATAGAAGATTCAGGATTTATAGAACCTTCTTTCTTACTTTCTCTTTCTTTTTTCTTTCTCTCTTTCTCTCTCTCTCTCTTTCTTTCTTTCTTTCTTTCTTTCTTTCTTTTCCTTCTTTCTTTCTTTCTTTCTTTCTTTCTTTCTTTCTTTCTTTCTTTCTTTCTTTCTTTCTTTCTTTCTTTCTTTCTTTCTTTCTTTCTTTCTTTCTTTCTCTTTCTTTCTTTCTTTCTTTCTTTCTTTCTTTCTTTCTTTCTTTCTTTCTTTCTTTCTTTCTTTCTTTCTTTCTTTCTTTCTTTCTTTTCCTTCTTTCTTTCTTTCTTTCTTTCTTTCTTTCTTTCTTTCTTTCTTTC
>NC_048904.1:0-462 GCF_011077185.1 Oxyura jamaicensis | reverse complement strand
TCTTTCTTTCTTTCTTTCTTTCTTTCTTTCTTTCTTTCTTTCTTTCTTTCTTTCTTTCTTTTTTTTAATAAAGGGGACTTTTGAGTGCAATGTCAATTACGTCTTTATAATCCCCCCTGTACACACTGAAAGCGGTGAGGGTTTCCAAGCATCCAAGCATATTTATTGAACCCAAGTATCATTCTTTGTACTCATCCATTCCTTGAGCAAACCAAGAGGAACCTAAGTATTACCTGGGGGCACCCACGCATCTCCATGGGCACCCAGGATCATCCTTGGAACACCCAAGCATCTCCACACAGCAGCCATGCACCTCCCTAGAGCAAGCATGCATCTCCCTGGGGCACAGAAGTGTCATCTTGGAGCTCCAAAACATCTTCCCACAGTGTTCAAGCATTTCTCTCGAGCACCCATGCAGCTTCCTGCATCCCCACGCATCTCAGCAGGGCTCTCAAGCACCTC
>NW_023304266.1:0-7009 GCF_011077185.1 Oxyura jamaicensis | reverse complement strand
TCAGAGGAGAAATGTGTACACTGAAAAAAAAAAATTAAAAAAAAAAAATAAAAACATTGCCTTTTACATCACTTGCCATCAACACAGAGCATCATCATTCTAGGACTTATCACCATAACAGAAAAAAAGCTAAATGAACTTTAGTCAAACTTAACGCCATGGTCACAAGCAAGATAAGTTTTGGAAAATAGATTTTAAAAATAAAGAGAGAGAGAGAGGGAAAATGTTTCATGTTAATTTTGTATGCTTCCATAATGCATGGGAATGCAACAGGTGACAAGTTAACACAGCACTCTGCCCTCAAAGGGCACTCTGGTGGTTTGTACTCACAGCAATTGCTCTGTTGGTTCTTAGGAGTCCTCCCCCTCTTGTTTTCTTTTAAAGCAATTCCTTTGAAAATGTTGTCTTTCCTAACCATCTTCTTTTAGTCTGCATGTGCAATAGACAGCCAGTCGTGCTGTCAGCATTATTGGCACCATGTCTGCAGTCACAGCTTGTGATGACGGTACCTTGCTGAAGTGTGGGACACCTGTGTATGCTGAACTTTTCTAACGCTCTACTGCTGCTTCTTTTTAGTCATGTTACTGATGAGAAAACAGCTTAGAAAAATCAATGGATTTAAATTATAACTTTATGTACGGCATATACAAAAGTACTGCCAAGGCAGGAATACTTTTTCCATGACTAAAAAATCAATCTTTCTGATGCTTCTAGTTCTTTAGCATTTTTTTTCTTAATTTATTTAAAGCTTCTCCCCACCCCCACCCCCAACCCCCAGCTGCATCTGGTTGCTTTGTTCAGGCTTTCTTCAGGTTTCCTGCTCAAGAGACTAGTTTTATCTAAAAGGTCAATTCATTCAGCGGGGCACCAAGCAGAATTGAATATAATTATCCCAATCTTTACTGTGTAGAATTCATGCTTGAATTCATTCAAAAAATAGCAAGCAGTATAATTAACTCAGAGCCCAACCAAATCTATTGAGAATGCCTCAGGTATCATACAGTCCCACTTACAATAGAACATTTTCATTTAAGGACATTGTACATATTAACCCTAGTCAGCATCCAATTACTCGGAATAAGTGAATTCTCTGTTTCAGGAATGTAATTTGAAAATGTTGTCATGCAATCTGAGGTAAAAGGTCTTTTTTCATTAATCTAGCTCTCATTAAACTGGAAGCCTGTAGGTTATTTCAAATCCATTAGTTTTAAATACAGGTGATTACAATTCTATTGCACATAAGACAACAGAAATGTCTTTTAGGAAATATTGTATAGTTTAGAGGGATTTGATGAATTTGTGAATTGTCTCATAGTAAATAAATACATAAATATATATTTGTCTGACCAGATAAAGTATGATTATTGTTAACCTGACAATTACATATAAACTATATGGTAAAATTAAATTGATGTTTTCACATAGATGACTGCAAGACAGCAGAAAATCTTCAGATAGTTCAGAGGTCAAGATAAACTTCCCAATATTTTTATGCATATTTCTTACATGCTCAAACATAAAAAACTGTGATATAAGTATGAGCTTGTTAGGATTTTGCTCATGATCACGGCTAGAATCATCACAACTTTTCATGTCTAGCAACTCAAGCTCTTGGTTAATTAAACATGAAACATCGGAACTCTTCAGGATCTCAGATTTACATGAGTCCCTTCACAAGTAAAAGACTCACAAGAGGCATTCTTTTCATCTCAAAACTTGAGAAATTCACCCATGATGAAAAGTTCCTAACTAAGCCACACCTGCAGAACTACCCAGAACTCATTACTTTGAACTGTCCATTTTCTGGATCCACCTTGGCTGAAGGACAACAAACCTCAAAAATAATAAAAATGTTTTCATGGATTCCCAGGTCTCCCAGCAGCACTAGCTCAGAAGCCCCTACCACGGAATTTGCCACCCTGGATCTTCTGTCAGGTGTGCAAGCATGTCATTTCCAAATATGTGTGACAAAAAAGAAGTTACTGCTGCAATGAAAATAACTATTTGATGGTAAAATTCTGCAATCTATAGCTCAATGAGACAATCAGAATTTGTGTGCTTGCACGCACACCATGAGATTCAAAGATCACAGTTCCCACTTAAGGAATCAGTATGGACTTCCAATTAATTTTCTTATGGGCTAATGAACGGATCTTACTAAGTCTGAGGAATACATATATTTTAAAGAATAAATTTTATCCTATTAACAGATATTCTTAACAGTTGAAATATTGAGTATAGTGTTCATTAAGATTCTTATCTTAAGATGTACAATTTAAATGTTTTATTTTTCTTGTAAAACCATATCAGTTTTCCTGCTTTTTCTGGATGTGAGCTAACCATCAATCTGGAGCATGAACCAGCTGCAACTTTTATGAAACAGTTCAAAAAACAGAATTTTCTAAACCAATGTTCTGGATATTTGTTTTACCTATAAGGTGAACACATCCATCTGAATTCTCCCAACAGTTTGCAGTCTGTGCCATTAATTCCAAACTCCAATAGAAAAACAATCCACCCCCTAGATGACCCTCCTTCTTTGACTCACTCCTCCTATGCCCATTGGGTCTCTAGGCCTACTACTTAGTCAATGAAGTAACTCTTCCATCCTGAACCCACCCACAACTGTCCCTAGAGACATCTTATAATCTTTTCCCTAGGACCAAGTTATGCAATAACTCATGATGGCCATTACATTCTGATGAAGCACTGCAACTTTTCCATCATACAGACCATCAGAGAAGTAAAATTCTGAAACCTGGAGTCAGACTAAATTACACAAACAACAAGGGGGCAATATTTTAGAGAAGCATTTATTACATTTTTAAATGAAGAAGACAGATGTGTTCCCACTGTGATCCACACAGTTTCCGTAAACTTCTCAGTTATGTTTGGTTTCTCATGAGGAGGATTTATGGGTGCTGGTAGGCCGTTTTACTGCATCTGATCATAAATCATACGTACACATCTATTACAAATTGAATATACAGCTGACTCAAGCTACCAACCTGAGTGGTTTGCACGGAAGATGTTATCCTACTGCCTAAAAAAACCTTTATTTTTGGATTAATAGCTATAGCTCAAGTTGGATAACAAGTTATTTAAATCAATCTGAATATATCATAAATATAACTAATAATAGAGATACCTGCAAGAAATATGAAGCCTATTACCTGTGTGATTCTATATATATCAAACATTTATTTTATTTACATTTCTTTGCTTACAAAACCAAACATTTTATGTCTTGTCAAAAGTATAGTCATACCTACATTAAAAAAAAAAAAATTGCTTAGCTGAAATGTACTTTATTTCCAATATTTTGCGTGCCTAGCCATTCTCATTAGCTTGAAGCTCTAGCCCAATAAGCCAAAGAGGATGTTAGAAGCCAGAAGCAAAAGTGTGATCCCCAAATCTAGCATACTAAATCAAACACATTGGTTCATCAAAGCCTTGTTCCTTGTATATGCAATACAAAAGGTACATTAATATCTCACCTATGTGTAGGTAAGTTTAGACAATAGGATCCATCAGAATTTGGGATTGATTTAAGATCAATCTGGAGTTGCCACACAGGTATGCACAGAAAGTTCCACTATCAGCATCTGCAGACACTTGCTTAAGTGTACAGTTGGAGGGTAAGAAAACCTACTTTAATTGCATCAGACAGCATCTAGATCATCCTTCAACAGTCTGTCTGCATGCAGCTTCCATTCTATCTCCCTCTCAAAAATGCTAGTTAAATAATACAAGACTTGAATAATTCACACAGGACTTGACCTGCTTCCATACCATTTTGTATGCCCACTTACTTTGCTTTTTTGTTAATTGCTGTGCCTTACAATATGGTTGTGTTAGATTTCACAGGGTTCTGACACAGAAAGTTGGAAAACATTCTGTTTTCAAGATGAGGGGAAACAGGAGAAAGCTGAAGTATTTAACTCTGGTATTATCTGGTACAATTTTATGTATTACAAAGTAAAACAATACAGAAACCTTATTAAAATCCATTCCTTCTCGATCTCTTGCCACCTTTTCTTGCACAACGAAATCCAAAACTACCAATAAGAAAGAAATAATATTGCTTGAGCTCTGTCTTTGTTGATCAGAAGGGAATAGTTGCAAGCATTATGGTGCTGCCTAGGAAAGTTCAAAATACCAGAATACCTCTAGAATCTCAGGCCTGTTTACTGGAATAAATTGGGGAACGTTGATATCCTTGCTCATTATGGAGCAAGTGAGGTAAGAATTTCCAGATTAACTCAGAAACTTTCCATAACATTTATTTATTTATTTTCAAGAAAAAAGAAATTGAATGTCCAGCAATTTCAGGTACACAACTTGAGACTCTTTAGGCTAGGATAGCTTGCAGCAGGTAGATGACTAATGAGATTTTGTTTGCTCAAAACAAGACTACAAAATTGCTCAGCATACCTTAAAAATAACTATTTGCTAACAGACAATTTTGGTTTAGTTCTTAGGTATTTATATAAAGTCTCTAAGGTAGTTTTACACACACACACCATTCTATTGGGATCTCTTTTATACAGATAGAATAACTATGATTTCACTTTTGCTGAAATCACTGTTATTTCAACAAAGGAAGTATTTCACTACAATTTTAGTAGACAACAGGCAGCCTAATCTAATCTGATTTCTATAAATCATTGTTCAGTCTCACAGATGCTACCTACATATGTAGTTACTGAATGTCTGAATCTCTATACCTGGTGACTACTTTGGAAAGTTTGTTAAGAACATTTATAAGAAACAATCCCATATTGTGAATAAAGCCATACTACAAACAACAAAGTACACAGGAAGAGAAATTTACACTAATAAAATTTGTGATTGACCTTCTTCTTTTGTGGTTGACAGGAAAAATAGGCTTTGGAGGTCCAGAGATAATAGCGTTTTAATCAAGATTTTGCAAACCTTTGTGAGAAAAGGAGACTGTAAGCATGAGCTGCTCTGTATAGTGTATTGTAGAGCAATTCCTCCCCATATAGAAAGAACAATTCCTTTTAAGGGAAGAGAATCGTTTGCCTAATTTCTCAGGTGTGGGTGAGTTTAAAAGAAAACAAAGAAAAGTTTTGTTTTCTTTTGTATTTCCAAAAACCTCTAGAGACCAAAATATATAAACTTGAACGTATCTAACCCAGATAGTGAAAGCCTGAGGTCTGATTACAGTGCATTACCCTCACACAGGTTTAAGTTAACTGAAGAAGACAAACAAGGAAGAAGAGTTCTTACTACTGATGTGTGGCCTTTTGCAATGAAGGGTCTTTTCTTTAACAAAGTAACAGGAGATATCGTCTTTCCCTGACTAGGAATCATTCACTATAAGCACAATGTCTTATTATTGGGATATTTAATTGAAATGTAAATTCTGGGAACACTCTGACCCAATTTACTCCCAGAAAAAGAGGGCAAAATTCTCGTTTTCAAAGCACTATATGGACACTTTGCTATTATTAATGAGTCTTGCTCTGCCATTCTGCAAAACTGACTACATGTTATATCATTCTGCTCCAGCATATTTACACAGCCCTGTTGATTGTTACATCAAATAGCTCCCTCTCTTCTATGTATTTGAAAAAATATTTTTAGACTAAAATGTCAAAATACTTGTAAAATGACAAGCCTCTGTGGACAGGAGGCCAAATGTGTGACACCAGCAGCACACTGCAAGCAATGCTTAGCTGACCGAGGGTAAGATTGTGCCTGGGAACCCCCATGCTCTCAAGAGCTTAAATCAAATCAGAGCTGTCGGGCTGTTGGGTATTTTTCTTTCTTTCTCTCTCTCTCTCTTTTTTTTTTTTTTTTTTTTTTAAGAAGTTAATTGTAGGTTTAAAATTTTAAAGTGTTTAAAAAAAAAAAAAAAGATTTCCATGACATGTCCGCAATTGAAAGAGTACTTTGATTGATTCACAATATTCCAGACTATGCTTATTTAAGATTCAGTTTCCTTCTTTTTAATCATTTTCATACACCTGAGTCCTCCTAACACAGGGCCTCTCACGTGCTTTTATATAAGTAGCTAAAACTAGGGTCTTTTCAGGAAACTTTTAGTATTTCTATAGATTTCTTCCAGAAAGAACAATCGAGTGTTCACAAGAAGAATGAACATGACAGAAACAAAGAAATGATGCATGGCAATCTAGAAGGAATAAAAGCTTCAAAAATAATGAAAACCTATGTAAATTTTATCTTATCAGAGACATGAGCACCAGTTATGTTTTTTACAAACTACAACCTGATTGAATTAAAACCATGTCTGGCTCCTTAAATATTTAACACTGAAAAAAAAAAAACACTTGCTTTACATTGCCCATTTAACCTTTTTCTTGGGATTAACTTGGTAAAATTTTTAAATGGAGAGGGAATAAAATTTCCTCTTCTCACTCGGGGTTTACACCTCTAACACCTTACATAAGTATCAGAGTTTCAATCAAGCATTTTGAAATTAATTTTGGCCCTCATTTTTACATTTCCAAGGTTCAAATATGTACATCTTGGAACTAGAGCTCTTCATAATACTTCTGTGGTTTTGTAACATGCTTTAAAACTCAGAATTGCAGATTTTTTCACCTTGAAACACGTCCCTTCACTATTGTTCTCAATCTTATCTTTGAAGTCTAACTGTACTTAAAAACACACACAAAAAACATATTTTCCATTATTTCTGCTGCAAGGAAATACATTACCCCATGTAATATAGGAAACTATATGAGTAAAATTACATAAAACAGAACAAACCAACCAAAAACAACAAAACCAACGTAATTCTTCTTTGAGCAAGTGGAAATAAATGACACCTTCAGGACCTAAAATCACTCCATCTGAAACCACTACAGTAGCATATGTCATGGCAAACTCACAGAATCACAGAACAGTCTAGGTTGGAAGAGACCTCCAAGATCACCGAGTCCAACCTCCCACCTAACGCTAACAAATCTTCCACTAAACCATATCCCTAAGCTCTACATCTAAACGTCTTTTAAAGACC
>NW_023304265.1:0-7007 GCF_011077185.1 Oxyura jamaicensis | reverse complement strand
TCAGAGGAGAAATGTGTACACTGAAAAAAAAAAATTAAAAAAAAAAATAAAAACATTGCCTTTTACATCACTTGCCATCAACACAGAGCATCATCATTCTAGGACTTATCACCATAACAGAAAAAAAGCTAAATGAACTTTAGTCAAACTTAACGCCATGGTCACAAGCAAGATAAGTTTTGGAAAATAGATTTTAAAAATAAAGAGAGAGAGAGAGGGAAAATGTTTCATGTTAATTTTGTATGCTTCCATAATGCATGGGAATGCAACAGGTGACAAGTTAACACAGCACTCTGCCCTCAAAGGGCACTCTGGTGGTTTGTACTCACAGCAATTGCTCTGTTGGTTCTTAGGAGTCCTCCCCCTCTTGTTTTCTTTTAAAGCAATTCCTTTGAAAATGTTGTCTTTCCTAACCATCTTCTTTTAGTCTGCATGTGCAATAGACAGCCAGTCGTGCTGTCAGCATTATTGGCACCATGTCTGCAGTCACAGCTTGTGATGACGGTACCTTGCTGAAGTGTGGGACACCTGTGTATGCTGAACTTTTCTAACGCTCTACTGCTGCTTCTTTTTAGTCATGTTACTGATGAGAAAACAGCTTAGAAAAATCAATGGATTTAAATTATAACTTTATGTACGGCATATACAAAAGTACTGCCAAGGCAGGAATACTTTTTCCATGACTAAAAAATCAATCTTTCTGATGCTTCTAGTTCTTTAGCATTTTTTTTCTTAATTTATTTAAAGCTTCTCCCCACCCCCACCCCCAACCCCCAGCTGCATCTGGTTGCTTTGTTCAGGCTTTCTTCAGGTTTCCTGCTCAAGAGACTAGTTTTATCTAAAAGGTCAATTCATTCAGCGGGGCACCAAGCAGAATTGAATATAATTATCCCAATCTTTACTGTGTAGAATTCATGCTTGAATTCATTCAAAAAATAGCAAGCAGTATAATTAACTCAGAGCCCAACCAAATCTATTGAGAATGCCTCAGGTATCATACAGTCCCACTTACAATAGAACATTTTCATTTAAGGACATTGTACATATTAACCCTAGTCAGCATCCAATTACTCGGAATAAGTGAATTCTCTGTTTCAGGAATGTAATTTGAAAATGTTGTCATGCAATCTGAGGTAAAAGGTCTTTTTTCATTAATCTAGCTCTCATTAAACTGGAAGCCTGTAGGTTATTTCAAATCCATTAGTTTTAAATACAGGTGATTACAATTCTATTGCACATAAGACAACAGAAATGTCTTTTAGGAAATATTGTATAGTTTAGAGGGATTTGATGAATTTGTGAATTGTCTCATAGTAAATAAATACATAAATATATATTTGTCTGACCAGATAAAGTATGATTATTGTTAACCTGACAATTACATATAAACTATATGGTAAAATTAAATTGATGTTTTCACATAGATGACTGCAAGACAGCAGAAAATCTTCAGATAGTTCAGAGGTCAAGATAAACTTCCCAATATTTTTATGCATATTTCTTACATGCTCAAACATAAAAAACTGTGATATAAGTATGAGCTTGTTAGGATTTTGCTCATGATCACGGCTAGAATCATCACAACTTTTCATGTCTAGCAACTCAAGCTCTTGGTTAATTAAACATGAAACATCGGAACTCTTCAGGATCTCAGATTTACATGAGTCCCTTCACAAGTAAAAGACTCACAAGAGGCATTCTTTTCATCTCAAAACTTGAGAAATTCACCCATGATGAAAAGTTCCTAACTAAGCCACACCTGCAGAACTACCCAGAACTCATTACTTTGAACTGTCCATTTTCTGGATCCACCTTGGCTGAAGGACAACAAACCTCAAAAATAATAAAAATGTTTTCATGGATTCCCAGGTCTCCCAGCAGCACTAGCTCAGAAGCCCCTACCACGGAATTTGCCACCCTGGATCTTCTGTCAGGTGTGCAAGCATGTCATTTCCAAATATGTGTGACAAAAAAGAAGTTACTGCTGCAATGAAAATAACTATTTGATGGTAAAATTCTGCAATCTATAGCTCAATGAGACAATCAGAATTTGTGTGCTTGCACGCACACCATGAGATTCAAAGATCACAGTTCCCACTTAAGGAATCAGTATGGACTTCCAATTAATTTTCTTATGGGCTAATGAACGGATCTTACTAAGTCTGAGGAATACATATATTTTAAAGAATAAATTTTATCCTATTAACAGATATTCTTAACAGTTGAAATATTGAGTATAGTGTTCATTAAGATTCTTATCTTAAGATGTACAATTTAAATGTTTTATTTTTCTTGTAAAACCATATCAGTTTTCCTGCTTTTTCTGGATGTGAGCTAACCATCAATCTGGAGCATGAACCAGCTGCAACTTTTATGAAACAGTTCAAAAAACAGAATTTTCTAAACCAATGTTCTGGATATTTGTTTTACCTATAAGGTGAACACATCCATCTGAATTCTCCCAACAGTTTGCAGTCTGTGCCATTAATTCCAAACTCCAATAGAAAAACAATCCACCCCCTAGATGACCCTCCTTCTTTGACTCACTCCTCCTATGCCCATTGGGTCTCTAGGCCTACTACTTAGTCAATGAAGTAACTCTTCCATCCTGAACCCACCCACAACTGTCCCTAGAGACATCTTATAATCTTTTCCCTAGGACCAAGTTATGCAATAACTCATGATGGCCATTACATTCTGATGAAGCACTGCAACTTTTCCATCATACAGACCATCAGAGAAGTAAAATTCTGAAACCTGGAGTCAGACTAAATTACACAAACAACAAGGGGGCAATATTTTAGAGAAGCATTTATTACATTTTTAAATGAAGAAGACAGATGTGTTCCCACTGTGATCCACACAGTTTCCGTAAACTTCTCAGTTATGTTTGGTTTCTCATGAGGAGGATTTATGGGTGCTGGTAGGCCGTTTTACTGCATCTGATCATAAATCATACGTACACATCTATTACAAATTGAATATACAGCTGACTCAAGCTACCAACCTGAGTGGTTTGCACGGAAGATGTTATCCTACTGCCTAAAAAAACCTTTATTTTTGGATTAATAGCTATAGCTCAAGTTGGATAACAAGTTATTTAAATCAATCTGAATATATCATAAATATAACTAATAATAGAGATACCTGCAAGAAATATGAAGCCTATTACCTGTGTGATTCTATATATATCAAACATTTATTTTATTTACATTTCTTTGCTTACAAAACCAAACATTTTATGTCTTGTCAAAAGTATAGTCATACCTACATTAAAAAAAAAAAATTGCTTAGCTGAAATGTACTTTATTTCCAATATTTTGCGTGCCTAGCCATTCTCATTAGCTTGAAGCTCTAGCCCAATAAGCCAAAGAGGATGTTAGAAGCCAGAAGCAAAAGTGTGATCCCCAAATCTAGCATACTAAATCAAACACATTGGTTCATCAAAGCCTTGTTCCTTGTATATGCAATACAAAAGGTACATTAATATCTCACCTATGTGTAGGTAAGTTTAGACAATAGGATCCATCAGAATTTGGGATTGATTTAAGATCAATCTGGAGTTGCCACACAGGTATGCACAGAAAGTTCCACTATCAGCATCTGCAGACACTTGCTTAAGTGTACAGTTGGAGGGTAAGAAAACCTACTTTAATTGCATCAGACAGCATCTAGATCATCCTTCAACAGTCTGTCTGCATGCAGCTTCCATTCTATCTCCCTCTCAAAAATGCTAGTTAAATAATACAAGACTTGAATAATTCACACAGGACTTGACCTGCTTCCATACCATTTTGTATGCCCACTTACTTTGCTTTTTTGTTAATTGCTGTGCCTTACAATATGGTTGTGTTAGATTTCACAGGGTTCTGACACAGAAAGTTGGAAAACATTCTGTTTTCAAGATGAGGGGAAACAGGAGAAAGCTGAAGTATTTAACTCTGGTATTATCTGGTACAATTTTATGTATTACAAAGTAAAACAATACAGAAACCTTATTAAAATCCATTCCTTCTCGATCTCTTGCCACCTTTTCTTGCACAACGAAATCCAAAACTACCAATAAGAAAGAAATAATATTGCTTGAGCTCTGTCTTTGTTGATCAGAAGGGAATAGTTGCAAGCATTATGGTGCTGCCTAGGAAAGTTCAAAATACCAGAATACCTCTAGAATCTCAGGCCTGTTTACTGGAATAAATTGGGGAACGTTGATATCCTTGCTCATTATGGAGCAAGTGAGGTAAGAATTTCCAGATTAACTCAGAAACTTTCCATAACATTTATTTATTTATTTTCAAGAAAAAAGAAATTGAATGTCCAGCAATTTCAGGTACACAACTTGAGACTCTTTAGGCTAGGATAGCTTGCAGCAGGTAGATGACTAATGAGATTTTGTTTGCTCAAAACAAGACTACAAAATTGCTCAGCATACCTTAAAAATAACTATTTGCTAACAGACAATTTTGGTTTAGTTCTTAGGTATTTATATAAAGTCTCTAAGGTAGTTTTACACACACACACCATTCTATTGGGATCTCTTTTATACAGATAGAATAACTATGATTTCACTTTTGCTGAAATCACTGTTATTTCAACAAAGGAAGTATTTCACTACAATTTTAGTAGACAACAGGCAGCCTAATCTAATCTGATTTCTATAAATCATTGTTCAGTCTCACAGATGCTACCTACATATGTAGTTACTGAATGTCTGAATCTCTATACCTGGTGACTACTTTGGAAAGTTTGTTAAGAACATTTATAAGAAACAATCCCATATTGTGAATAAAGCCATACTACAAACAACAAAGTACACAGGAAGAGAAATTTACACTAATAAAATTTGTGATTGACCTTCTTCTTTTGTGGTTGACAGGAAAAATAGGCTTTGGAGGTCCAGAGATAATAGCGTTTTAATCAAGATTTTGCAAACCTTTGTGAGAAAAGGAGACTGTAAGCATGAGCTGCTCTGTATAGTGTATTGTAGAGCAATTCCTCCCCATATAGAAAGAACAATTCCTTTTAAGGGAAGAGAATCGTTTGCCTAATTTCTCAGGTGTGGGTGAGTTTAAAAGAAAACAAAGAAAAGTTTTGTTTTCTTTTGTATTTCCAAAAACCTCTAGAGACCAAAATATATAAACTTGAACGTATCTAACCCAGATAGTGAAAGCCTGAGGTCTGATTACAGTGCATTACCCTCACACAGGTTTAAGTTAACTGAAGAAGACAAACAAGGAAGAAGAGTTCTTACTACTGATGTGTGGCCTTTTGCAATGAAGGGTCTTTTCTTTAACAAAGTAACAGGAGATATCGTCTTTCCCTGACTAGGAATCATTCACTATAAGCACAATGTCTTATTATTGGGATATTTAATTGAAATGTAAATTCTGGGAACACTCTGACCCAATTTACTCCCAGAAAAAGAGGGCAAAATTCTCGTTTTCAAAGCACTATATGGACACTTTGCTATTATTAATGAGTCTTGCTCTGCCATTCTGCAAAACTGACTACATGTTATATCATTCTGCTCCAGCATATTTACACAGCCCTGTTGATTGTTACATCAAATAGCTCCCTCTCTTCTATGTATTTGAAAAAATATTTTTAGACTAAAATGTCAAAATACTTGTAAAATGACAAGCCTCTGTGGACAGGAGGCCAAATGTGTGACACCAGCAGCACACTGCAAGCAATGCTTAGCTGACCGAGGGTAAGATTGTGCCTGGGAACCCCCATGCTCTCAAGAGCTTAAATCAAATCAGAGCTGTCGGGCTGTTGGGTATTTTTCTTTCTTTCTCTCTCTCTCTCTTTTTTTTTTTTTTTTTTTTTTAAGAAGTTAATTGTAGGTTTAAAATTTTAAAGTGTTTAAAAAAAAAAAAAAAGATTTCCATGACATGTCCGCAATTGAAAGAGTACTTTGATTGATTCACAATATTCCAGACTATGCTTATTTAAGATTCAGTTTCCTTCTTTTTAATCATTTTCATACACCTGAGTCCTCCTAACACAGGGCCTCTCACGTGCTTTTATATAAGTAGCTAAAACTAGGGTCTTTTCAGGAAACTTTTAGTATTTCTATAGATTTCTTCCAGAAAGAACAATCGAGTGTTCACAAGAAGAATGAACATGACAGAAACAAAGAAATGATGCATGGCAATCTAGAAGGAATAAAAGCTTCAAAAATAATGAAAACCTATGTAAATTTTATCTTATCAGAGACATGAGCACCAGTTATGTTTTTTACAAACTACAACCTGATTGAATTAAAACCATGTCTGGCTCCTTAAATATTTAACACTGAAAAAAAAAAAACACTTGCTTTACATTGCCCATTTAACCTTTTTCTTGGGATTAACTTGGTAAAATTTTTAAATGGAGAGGGAATAAAATTTCCTCTTCTCACTCGGGGTTTACACCTCTAACACCTTACATAAGTATCAGAGTTTCAATCAAGCATTTTGAAATTAATTTTGGCCCTCATTTTTACATTTCCAAGGTTCAAATATGTACATCTTGGAACTAGAGCTCTTCATAATACTTCTGTGGTTTTGTAACATGCTTTAAAACTCAGAATTGCAGATTTTTTCACCTTGAAACACGTCCCTTCACTATTGTTCTCAATCTTATCTTTGAAGTCTAACTGTACTTAAAAACACACACAAAAAACATATTTTCCATTATTTCTGCTGCAAGGAAATACATTACCCCATGTAATATAGGAAACTATATGAGTAAAATTACATAAAACAGAACAAACCAACCAAAAACAACAAAACCAACGTAATTCTTCTTTGAGCAAGTGGAAATAAATGACACCTTCAGGACCTAAAATCACTCCATCTGAAACCACTACAGTAGCATATGTCATGGCAAACTCACAGAATCACAGAACAGTCTAGGTTGGAAGAGACCTCCAAGATCACCGAGTCCAACCTCCCACCTAACGCTAACAAATCTTCCACTAAACCATATCCCTAAGCTCTACATCTAAACGTCTTTTAAAGACC
>NW_023304264.1:12500-38753 GCF_011077185.1 Oxyura jamaicensis | reverse complement strand
TCCAACCTAAACCTCCCCTGGCACAACTTTAGCCCATTCCCCCTCGTCCTGTCACCAGGCAAGTGGGAGAATAGACCAACCCCCACCTCGCTCCAGCCTCCTTTCAGGTACCTGTAGAGTGCAATAAGGTCACCCCTGAGCCTCCTCTTCTCCAGGCTGAACAGTCCCAGCTCCCTCAGCCGCTCCTCATAAGACTTGTTCTCCAGAACCTTCACCAGCTTCGTAGCCCTTCTCTGGACTTGCTCAAGCACCTCCATGTCCTTCTTGTAGCGAGGGGCTCAAAACTGAATGCAGTACTCGAGGTGCGGCCTCACCAGAGCCGAGTACAGGGGGACAATCTCTTCCCTGGACTTGCTGGCCACACTGTTTCTTATGCAAGCCAGGATGCTGCATAACTCAGTCTCAGGGTCCACTAAAACAGATAAACACCTGCTTAAGTTTCAGCAAGTGAATACTCTTTTGATTTCTAAATGACTACACATTCACTTAAAAGCAGTTTTCTGAATCTGATGTAGAGTATTTGATGTTTTGCAAGCTTAACCATATTTACTAAGGTGATCAGCATGGAATAAATTTGTCTTGTTCTCAACGTCTATACCTTATAGGAAACACAATTTTCTAGCTAATATAAACTCATCCTTCTATGTGTATTTTCAGATGTCCAGCAAATCTGCTAACTGTCAATGTTCAAATAATAACGTGAATATTAACATTCTGGCATGGATAGTTCTTAAAGCAAAACTACATAGAAGTCCAGCACTTACTGAAGAAAGCTGAGATCAAAATGCAACGATCAAAATGCAATTTGATGAAAAGAAAAAATAATTCTGGCAGCAAAAAGATCAGTGAGAAAGATAATAATAACAACCACCAAAGAAGAGAATGTATCACTGATCTTGAAAATCCATAGGGCAGGAATTAAACACTATAATCAAATTGTTTTCACAATCATTTAGCATCTCATTTGCTTGCTGTGCAAGCTGAAGAACCACTTGAGACGGGGCATCTTGGAGAGTAACAAAGTGCACCAATAACTAACATGGAATTAAAAGAATATTGATAGCCAGTGATAAGCTGCTTCCTGAGAAATGTTTCTTAGTCAAATAGCAGCAATCATTAAATATATGAGGGTCAGTCAATTTAATCTGCTCTTTTTATATGGATTGGCTTAGCAAAGTAGCAGAAGAGAGAATTAATGCCTCCATAGCTTTTCATGCCATGACAGTAGCCCATCATTTTTAAAACAAATACTTGCAAGATGATTTTCTACACTACTGCATATGGCCATATTAATTGTAACTACTTACAGCACAGATAAGGACTGACTTTATTATGAACCACAATTAGACATTCCAGAAAATCATTACAGTAAAAGTACATACTATCTGTTAAGTAAATAGATCCTTACTCATTTAAATATGAGATTTAATCTCCTATACTTTGTAAACTGAGAAAAATAAAAAGAAAAGTCACATAAAAATAGAGGGCAGGAGGCAAAGAAAAAAATATCATTGCATCCTATAGAAAACTCTTATAGATTGAAGAAAAAAAGCTACCTTTGAAAAGGTAGTGTCTTATTATATGCTATAATAAAGACACAGCATAAAATACAGCTAACACGTAGCTAAATAAATATTGGCTTAATGCTTCTACTTAGAAAGTCACTGGTCTACAAGAATAATTAAACAAAACCCTAGAAGAATTTCAAACAGATAAACTATAATTAGAATTTGGCCAAGATGTCAGGGTAACACTCCAGCTCCTGTTGGGAAGTGTTGTGAACCCTTTTAAGGCCAGCTGTAAGGCTATTGCAAGCAGTAGCGAACTATCCAAGGCCACCAGAGACCATCCAGCAGCCAGACAATCTGATCCAAGACTGTCAAAACTTCCTGTATCTGTTCAGGCTGGAAAAAGCTACGTTAACGGATTTTCCAGGGTCTCCTGAAGTAACTGTCCATCCTGGACACAGCGCTTCCATGCACAGACCTTTCAGAGCACCACACTTTTCTCAGGTGTTCCCCTCTTTGCCCTTTCTGACAATTGTTTGACAGATGATACAAGTTGCCTGACATATATTTTAAGTCAGATATTTAAGAAAACGAATTATAGCTGACATCTTTAGTGTAATGCTTTGTGACACAGATAGTTAGGGAGAGTGACACAGTTGGAAAATAACGTAGGTTGAAAGCTTTTAGAATGGCTCAGGATTTAAGGTGACTGTGCTGAAGTTCACTAGTTTTATAATTATTTATGATATATTTTCTGGATGAGACATGAAGCCCAGGAGAGTCAACAGGTCTATTTCCATTGTCTTCTCTGTCCTTTTTATTAAGTCCTAGTAAGACTGCTACTCCAACTCAAAGTATATTCAGTAAAGTTTGTACAAAATTAGATCTTACAATTAGTCTTTCAAACTTCACACCTTTGCCTTTGGTCACTGAGAGTAAATTTCCACCTTTTTGTTTTTAAAGAGGAAAGAACTTTTCTTTGAGCTAGAGAGGAAAATACATGGCAGTAACTCCACCCTCGTCTTGTACAGCCATAAAGAATTCCTAGTATGTTTAGACAAATGCAATTCCCAATCTTCTTTTCCTTGGTTTGCTCAGTAGTGAAGAAAACAAGTGTATGCTCTTGATCTTATTCAGGTTGGCAGCAACTGACCTTATGCTATTATTCTAGAAGCTCTCTTTTGATAGCTGTATATTGCCCCAAAGACATTGGTCAACTCAGCAGCAGAGCATGGTCCTCTAACTTCAGTTTGATTAGTAAAGAAAAAATAAGTAAATAAAAACAAAAAATGCTCTATACCAAACAGTATACAATATATATATCAATATATATATATTTCAATATCAAAATATTTTTTATATTAACTATATATATCAATATATATTTCGATATCAAAATCAAACCAAGCTCAAGTCCCTGTGGCTACAAGCTGAGTTGTATATATATGTATATATACTTACTGTCACTGCAAATTCCCCACATTGTTTGAGACTATATGCAAGGCTTTTCATGAGTATAATGCCATAAAGAAAACAAGACATGGCTTATTTAACGATCAACAATACCAGTGCACTTCAAGGTGTTTTCCAGTTCTCTCCTGGATGGAGTACAAAAGATAACACATAACAGGAGATCAAATGAATTACTTGTGTTATTCCTCTTTTTTTGTGTGGGTATAGCAGAAGTTGTATCTCAGTTGTGGGTGTAACTTCACAATGCATGCCAAAAAAGTATAATAAAAAGGAAGATGAGGTGAAAAAATCATTCAAGGAGTAATTAGGTGGTAGTAAATTTCTCCACAAACACCAGTGATAGGACCTGCAGGAACGGGGTTAAGCTGAGGCAGGGGAAGTCTAGACTGCACATCAGGAGGAGGTTCTTCACCAAGAGGGTGGTTGCGCACTGGAACAGGCTCTCCAGGGAAGTAGTCACTGCACCGAGCCTGTCTGAATTTAAGAAGTGATCGGACTGTGCACTTAGTCACATGGTCTATAAATTTGGGTAGACCTGTGCGGTGCCAGGAGTTGGACTTGATGATCCTTATGGGTCGCTTCCAACTCGGGATATTCTGTGATTCTATGATTCCATAAATTGTATGTATTTTTGTTTGTTTGATTGATTAATTAAAGGAAGTATGTGAAATATTTATTTTGAACTTTAGAAAAAGTATTTGAATCTGCTATTCCAGTTCAGAAACAATGTTATCTTAAAATAAGCATATAACACTATTGTACACAGGAAAGAGTAGCAAAATCTGGCACTATTACTGTGCAACAACTCAGTAAATCTGGCCCTACTTAAGTTTCAGTGGCCACCAACAGTGTGAAGTATTGCTCAGTGGGACAAAATAAGACAAATCCAGTCCAGAGTAATCCACCCATTTTAATTAAAATACAAGAATGGAATTAAAGGTTGCTTTAGGCAATAATGATGAAGTTGAATTAACATAGATATGGGAAACTCTCCAGTTATCATCCTACTGTGATCACATTTTAACATGTTCATTGCATTTATAATTTCTAAAGATTTCTAAATTCTGACAGCCTGTAATAAACATGAAGAACAGTTTCATCTCAGATCACTAAAATGGCCTTGGGATTCTTGCGTTTAGTTGCACAACAAGCTATTCATTGTCTTGGCATAGAGAGACTTAACCCAGAACTGCAGACTGACTCAAACACCATCCAGTGGAAAAGGGGAGTTACTACATTAGAGTAACAGCTCCGTCTATATTACCTTACCTTTACAGGAAAATGAAAGTATTTCAGAAAACTGGACGGACAGAAGGGCAACTCTACCTCAGCTGAAAGGAGAACAGCTAAAACAGAAGCCTACGGATGTTGGGATGCAAAACTAGATATGAGAAATAACAATATCCAGCAATTACACCTCCCATTTTGCCGCAGACTTTCAATAAGTGACCTCCAAAAGACTGAGGTAATGAACCTCTCTCTTCAACGAGAAAATAAAAATGGCTTCTGTAGATCAGCCATGATCTCTGAACTGACTAGAAAATGACATTCAAATCTTTAAAATATGTACCATGTAATCCATGTGCTCTTTGCACTACAGTCCTGCTATGTCCCTCAGAGAGCAGGATTCAGCACCACCCCATCTGCCTCTCCAGAAACCTAGCTTTTCTCCATGTGCCCCAAACAAGGCTTACGCATCCTATATTCACTGAAAGAAGAGATTAAATAGCCATGGAAGAAAGGAAGGGAGGGAGGGAGGAAACATAGTTGTTCTGGAAAGAAATAGAAAATTTGTTGACTTCTTTCTAGACAGTCATTGTTCTTTGCATTATTTGGATAAGGTTCCTAGAAATTACAAAGTTATTGACCATCCCATTGTAGCATATCCAGACAAGAGACATTGTTCATTCCCTCCTTCCTCTGCCATCTCAAAGTGCCTTGTACACCTATTAGACATTCACAAGGTACTTTGCAAACCTATTACTTGATTTCATGGCTGTACTTCATACAGAAATTAAAAAGAAAAAACAGTTTGAAAGACAACAGCCTAGACCTTCATTTTTCCTGGTTTTAGCCTAATTTTTAAAAGTGTTCATGTAATTGTATTTCATATATTTAGCACTGCTTCTACCTGTGTACTTCAAATCATAGAAAGAATCTGGTTAGAAGAGACTTCTGGAGATCATAAAGTCCAACAACTCAAATCAAGGCATACAAAGCAGACACACACACACTACAGTGAAGATGTTCTAATTTACATTTACTGCACATTTGTCTTTCGTACAAGTAACTACAGTTCCCCTGGCAGGAAGTTACTATCAGAAGTTTACACACAAAAAACAAAGCAGAGAATTTGAATGCTTCTCTGTTTATCCATCTGAGTATTATTATTATGATCTGAAGTTGTTATGTGGGGAGATCTCATCAAAATATAAACCATTCACCATATTTCTAACTCATTTTAGAACAAAACTCAATTGTTTTCTTATTTTATTTGTGTCTTAACATCTTGGTTTTGGAATACTCTGACCTCACTAAAATAAGTTAAATCATTATCAAAAGAAAGTGCAGCATTTGTTTCTTAGTCTTTAAATCATAAGAATTTGTGCTAAAATAGTAAGAGAAAAGAGGAACGCAAGAACCCCCCCCAAACCAAACAAACAACATAAAAACAATCCAGGCTTAAACTGCTCTTAAAAGCCAGTTGCTCACATATTCATCCCAGCATGCCTACTCATGTGAAGCAAGCCTGAGACCTTAATGGGAATGCTTATCTTAACAAAATGACCTTGTACGCAGTGAATACTTAGAACTAGCAAACTTGGCTCATGATATCCAAGTAGCCTGACAGAATAACCTCTCTCCACACTTTATGCAAGCAATGAAACAGGGTTATGTCAACACAATTGTGTTGAATTTCATACACTATAGTTCACTTACTGGAGAGTCTTCAAGAGATAAATAATATTTTCAAAGTTATTCTTGCACGTGCATATTCATAAAGAAAAAATGATGTGAATTCATCTACTGAATAGTGTTCTACAGTCAATAGTTATATTGTTAGCAGCTGGGGACATGAGAGGCTTTCTCCACGTAAGGCTGTGAGGAGAGGCATGCAGATGAAAGGACCCTCACACCTGTGCCGTGATGGCAAGAGTGCTGCAGAGCAGGCGTATTGGGAATGGCCAGCCTCACATATTCATCCTCTACCCACTGCAAGGGGATTGCTGTGCTCCCTGCACGGCACCACAGGTCTGGAGAGATGGCACCCTTCTCACGCAACTAGATGTGGTAACTAGGGATGCCCCCTCTTCAGATCAAAAGGTGTAACAGCAGGCTTACGTGACGTACAAAATGACGTTCCCTGAAAAACCTATACATCCACTAAAGTTTAGAAAATGAGCATTAAGATAAGTAGAATCAAAGTGATATTTTTCATGTGAAACCAAACGTATACCCACTTCCCCCTTGCAGATGAAAACTCAGTGCCAATGAATAAAACTCTTCTACACTCGTATACAGAGCCAGAAATATACTGCAGGTCTGAATGCTGCTGATGCCATGCAGGTCCTCCATCCAAAACTGTAATATTCCCTTACCTGTATATATATAAATTGATCTCATTTTTCTCTGTGATAAAAGAAGCTGTAGTAAGAAAGATGCAGCTCTTGGCAGCTCTCAGCAAGTGGAGAGAAAAGATGAAGAAAAAGAAGTGACTAATTTGAGAATTAGAGTTATACCTCAGCAACGCTTGACAGCAGTTAACTTCTTTATTTCCTCAGCCTCAAAATGGATAAGAATAATAGATAAGCACATTATCAAAATGAATAGCAACAAAGTAATCAGTTACACCATCAACAACAATAAACAATAAACCAGTCAGCTATACTGAAGTTAAATATTCCATTGAAACGGATACATACATCTAACAGCTGGTAAGTCATACTGCTGGCAGCTTTATGAAGAAATCATTGCATTGTTTATATATTGAGCTGATTTTTAAGTCTTTAGCAATATGATTTTTTAATGGGAAGGTAAGAGATTACACAAAGCTTATCCAGTTTCAAAGCAGCATGCTATCTTTACATGGATATGATGCTACAGCCTAGTTTTCTGTGCTGCTATAATTTATCTCTAAGCATTTATGCAGTATTCTACTTTACTCTTGCATTCTTATGCTTCTACAATCTCCTGGGTGTGCTTTTTGGCTAAACAGATAAAAATCTTCTTCGGTGTGATTGAGAACCTGAATATAAACACCTGAGTCTCCGTTTGTGTAAATGCTTTGATTGTATAGGATTGCTTCACATGCATCAGTGGTTAGTAATATTTTTCTCCTATGGACAAAAGTGTAAGCAACAAATGCTTTTGTGTTTAATTTAGTAGCCCAAATGATCTCTTCCTCCTTCAAAAATCTTTACATTTTTACTTCAAAAACTCGTTAAAGAAGCTGAATTAAATTGCCCCTATAGAAATTTAAGATATGAGGAAACATTGGTAGCTAATGAGTTATGTTCTTTATTGAACACATTGGAGTTGGAAGGTGCAACAGGAGAGCAAAACGAATTCTAGGAGCAAAGTAGCAAACAGCTTTGTTTGCTTGAGGTCCACTGTAGATCAGGGTTCACATCTGCATTAACTGTGCACCATTTACTGTTTCATGTGATGTTTTGTAAAGTCTGCTTTTCAGACAGAATTTTATAGCCATATTCAACTCAGGGTGAGCTTCATCCTCATATAGGATGAAACTAAAACAGTTGCTTCAGTCAGAAATTTTTGGGTCTGATTTGTTTGATTTTTAGAAGAAACAAAGTTACAACTGCTCTACAGAAAACAACATTTTAAATCTAATGCATAGGCAAATGTGAGAGGGTTGTGATCTAGCTTCTTAGATCTCAGAGGGAGCCTGATTGCATTCATAACTGTAGCAGGAAACCAGGTGTCACAGCCACTAGACATGATTCTTCTCTTGGTTACATCTGGTATACACCAGTATGAATAAAAAGGAATGTGGGACCCTAGATTCCCTTCTTAGCTCTGTGGCCAAGTCACTGCTGGATTTGGGCAAACTGCTTACCTAATCTTTCCTTCAGTCACTTGATTAAGAAGTAAAATTATATTTGTCCACTCTGCAGGGACTGGTGTGGTGTAATACCGACATTTATAGAATATTTTGAGAGTCCTCAAAAAAGGGTAATGTTGAAATAAAAAACAATGTCACCCTGTCTTGACTTCAGCAGAGAGCCAAAGTGTAGGGCACTCTCTTTCCATTAGCAGAAGTAGATGATAAAGTCAGCTGCTTCTCTGAGGCAAACAAAATCCTGCTTCCCTGAACATAAGAAGAATTAAACAGCTGGAGATGTTTTCTTTTCTCTTAATGTGAAGCTTTCTTTTCTCAACTTCTAACTCAAAAAGCTCTGACACTTTCCTCAAGTAAATGCTACCGGTGTTCATGCAGTTCTGGCTGATGCTTTTTTACTGCTTTTTCTTTCTCTTTACAAGCTGTTTTTGCTGATTCTCTCCTTCAAACAGTTGTGCTAAAGCAATACTCAATAAAGCCCCTCTGTCTGCAACTGTCTGAGAGGCCTCACGTGTGTCTTTGTTTTGGGCAGTGTCATGTGTATGTGGATTGTTGGAGGCCCCCACTGTTTCAACTACCTGGTTCAATAAAGGGGCTTAATGACTTCTTACAAACTTTCTAAAATGGAGGACAATGTCAAAAGCCCCAGTTTCAACCTACAGCAGTGTTATCATCAATACAATCAATCACTAACAATAGCTATACAAAGGCAAACATTTCCTGGCAGTTCTTAAAACTAATCTTAAAGGTGGCATACAAAACAAAATAAATTCAGGCAAGGATTTCCTTTCTTAAATACCATAAAAGTGACAATCACCCTGTCTAAAAATACATTTTTAGGAATTAAAAAAAAAAAGTTTTTCCTCTTTTGTAGATGCTTTGTATGTTCTAACACTACTCTGATGCTCCTAAAATTTCCCATCCTACTTCACCAGTAAGGTGAAGCCAGTTCTACATGCTGTTTTGCAGAGGTACAATGAATACAGTATCTTTGTCACGGTTATAGCTTAAGCTACTTTTTACCCTAACAGCTATGACAACAGTACCTGCTTCTACAATTATAGTAGTGTAATTATGCTTTGACCAGCATGGCTTTAACCCTCCACAGGAACCTTTCTCTACTGGCAGTGTACTTCATTAATTATCTGGCTATTTACATTAAAGGAATGAGAATATTATGTTATATTGGTTCCAACAGCAGTGCAAGTACTTCTGATATGTTCTGCAGTATTTTTTTTAAAATTTATTTTTACTGAATAAAATTCTGATGTTTTTTTTTGTTTGTTTTAAATCATCCTGTAAAAACCTTTATGATTTTGATTTTCGGTTATGAAGCTCATATGAAACATATTTAAACAGTTCTTGCAAGAGACAGCCAACGTTGTTAAAGTTCTCAACAGTCAAAATGAATATAGCTTATTAGTACTACCTTTGAAACACTTGTTTTATTTAACTTTTGGTTCATTTCACAATGAAGTATACTACAGATCCTAACTCAGGAAAAATCAAAACATCTTAGTCTTCACAGGGAATTTTGCTCTTCTTTTTGAGGAAAATACAATCTGATTCCTAATAAGACCAAAATATTACATGGTATTGATGTTGGACCGATTTTCTAGTGACTTGTATAAGAGATTTTATTAAGTACAGAAATAGACAAATATGGAAACACCTTTAGGCTTTAGATCTCAAAGACAAGACATCACTTTTAAGCAGGTGTGCCCTCCTGGGCAGCTGCTTAAGATTAGTAAATTACAAGTTTCGTGATTTTTTTTTTTTTTTTTTTCTTAAATATGGCTGAAGAATAAAATCTTTAGTCTGGCAAGTTGGAGTCAAACTGCCACAATGAGCACCTGTTGAGAAAGCCCATTATTTGAAGCTGGGGGTTCTGGGTGAAAAGATCACTGTGAATTAATTTTGATTGCTTCACAAAACTCTGCATAACAAACAGTCTCTGATGGGGGTATCAGGGGACTTCCATTTGAAGGGGAGAAAAAAAGATTTTGTTTCTAGGAAGGTAACACAATCTCTGCAGTGACATTAAAACACACCAGTGGCTGCACTTGCCTGAATCTCTCTTCTGAAACAGATTGTATGTGCTTAGGTTACCAGGTATTATGCTCTGGGAGAGGAAAGAGAAACAAATGATATCAAAATCTTATCTGAAAGATTAGCTAAAAAGAATACGGTCAGAGATCCATGAATCCTGCCTAAGGCAGTTATTTGTTCACAAGTTTATAACAGCCCCATCTCTGTGTGTTCTGGATTGCTAGATACATTGCCAAAATGGAAAAGAAAGAAGTGAACAGATCAAGGGATAGTTTTTTGCAGTTGACAAAATACATCATCAGCTTTCTTGTATGAGTTAAGTCTAATGGCAAGTTAAAGAAACACTAAGGATAGTAATATCTGGTGAATATTTCTCTTTCCTGGTATAGAGGCTATTGAATTTGAAGCAATTTCTTTCTCTCTGGAAAGAAGTTTCCATCTGAAATATACAAAAGTACTACCTGTCTGTCATCCCCGATTAAATCTAAGGCCAAGCTTACCATCTGTTTGTGCAAATGAAAAGTGTAATATTCCACCAACTACTCTGCATGACCACTTTACTTAAGGGTTTCCTGCAAAATGATTTCTAGTTCATCCAGAGCTTATTTTTAGAACAAAAAGAATCAGCAGAAAGCACTATGCTTTTAGCTAATAATCATGATCCAATTGAGTTCATGCTTGATTTATCAACTTTTAGCCATTAATATTGCATGAATTAGTACATTTAAGATTCACTCAAAACTGACTGTAAAAGTTATGATAGGAAGATAGTGCTCATAGCAAATTTTCCCTTTTTATGTATTTTTGTTTTTAAGGCTGCCTCAGTTATATCATCATCTGAATACTAGTTGCACATACACAAGTATTTCCAAGTGTTTGGAATCATGTGGGTACCAGAGGCATGTATCTACACCTAGCAAAATCATTGCAGCCATAGTAAAGTCAGAAAATGGCCACACATTCTGTTAAATAAAGATAAATGAAAAACTCTAGATAAATCAGATCATGCACTTTGTCCATTTCTGGTATAGGTAAGGAGTTGCTCTAATATTAGACCACAAAACATCTAATCTTTTCAACTTCTGCAGTACCTTGGTGCTATACTACAGGGCACGACAGCCACCTGTGCAAGGAGATACTCAGTGTGTTCTGCTTTACTCTAGAAACCAGACTGATACTGTAACAACCCCAAAACAGAAATATCAGAAGATATCTTCAAGCAGTGATGTGCTTCTGTTGTAGATAAAAAAGGAAGAACTGACCTGCTTGAAGTAGAAAGTAAGCTCTGTACTGTTCAAAGGTATGTCAGCACCCTTTACCTGGATGTGCCTTTGATGACACCACCATCCTACAGGCCTCAAGTCCAGTCCCTGCCATCCCAGAACCATGCTGAAGAGAGATGCACAAGGGAGGAGCTGAATGTACAAAGATAGTGCCTGGTAAAATCACTTTTGCTTTGGAGCATTTTTTTCCCCAGGAAGCTTTTTTCAAGCCTCTTCTATCCTGAGCCTCTCAAAGTTATTGCATGCATCTCTTCAACCAATATATTTTCTTGCTTATTCCATTCTTCACATAATATAAGGCAAGAAGTAATGGGTTAAAAAAAAAAAAAAGTTACTTCTTTTTTTAAGATAAAATATGTCTAATGATGCTCCTCCAATTCTATAATATATTCAAAAAGCAGAGCAGAGATTCTACTAGAAAAAATATAAGCAGTGGAAAAATATGTAGCATACTAGTCTGTTTTTTTCTTTTTTCTTCACGTCTCCAAAACAAGCTACAAATCTCCCATGTTGAAAAGTTCTTCCTTAAGTTAATAAAATCTGTCACTTTCCATAATGGTTGATTTGAAGAAAGTCCACAGGTGCACTATTCTGTTGTTCACAGCTTGGGAAGTCAAGGCTTATAATAAAAAGCCCTCTGTGTTATGGTCCTCCTTCCCCATCAATTCACATCAAGTGTTATTAGAATCATCTGCCACCTCAGTGGTGCTTCCTCTGTGCTCAAACTGCAGAAGCAACAATGACATTTTACGGCTCTGCAGGTGCTGCTGTGTGTGGTCACGAACACAGAAGTGTGGCCTGCTATTGTTCTCTGGTAGCACTTTGATCTCAAACACAAAAAGCTGCATAGCTGGCTGCCCTATTCATTCTTGGGCTGGGTTTATACGGGTAAGAGAAAAAAAGAGGTGACAAGAGATGGGCAATCCATAATATTTATTTCAACAAATGCTTCAAATCTTTTTAAACATCATAAGAACATGGCTCATTAAACTACAACAGCCTTGAAATTGTGTTATAAAACCACAAAACAAAAAATCAATACTTCTGCTGGAAAGGAGGTAATGAAATATATTGAGCTGGTTGAAAAGTGGTTTGTATGAATCATAATATTATTATGGGCACACCACTTCTACTCCCAATACTTAAAGTTAACAAACTAGGGAGTGCTTTCTTCCCCATTACTTAAACAGGTGTTACAGGGTAGTATTTATCAAAGTTATTTTCCAGAGTCAATCCTTCTGCTATAAATAATGCTGGGATACAGGGGCTTAGTAAAGTGAGATCAATTCAATGCATATCTGCTACCTGAGCTTCAGCTGTTGTATTATTTCACAGTCTGATCAATACCCTGCTCCATAAGAGCAGAGAAAAAGCCACAACACCACCCTGATGAGTCACTGTAGGTTTATTACTGAACCAGAAGGATGTGACATTTCTGATGTTAGTAAAGACTAATTTGGGTAGCAGCATTTGACCACTATTAAATAGTTTAACTCTCTATTTCAGGTCTTTGCAATGCCTCGTCCATTTTTTTTCCAGCAGTGTTGGATAAATGCTTCTGGAATTAACACTCCCTCTGCAGCCAAAACAAACAAAGAAACAAAACTTCTGAAATATTACTTAGAATTACTTCTCATTTACTTTAAACTGGGGTTATTGCTCTTCAGGTGAATCCAGAGAAATTCAGTACTTAATGTTTTAGCATAGGAAGCTGATGAAAAAGAAAGAAAAAAAAAGTTATTGAACATTTTGGGTGAAGAAACAGGAAGGAAACACTCACAGAAGAGGCTTACATTATACAATTCTCCCAGATGAAAATGTAGGTTTCCTCTCAGGAGCTGTGCTGTAATTTTGTATCAGACAGAACCCCAGAAAAAAATTACCCTTCTCTACTCATACCCTCACATGTACGTATGGTGAAGAGTTTCTTTCTAAATGTATTTCTCAAGAAAAAAAAAAATAAATCAAACAAATACTTCAAAACGAAGAACAGAAGCAAGAGGACATTGAATAGTAATGAAATAAGATTCTAGCAAAAGGCTCAGCAGCTACTTGCAGCCAATGTACTCTCACCCTCCTCTGAAATAAAACCCCTGATCTGCCAGAACTGCCCATCCCTGCCAACCTCCTTTTGTAGTATAATCAAAAGATAGTAAAAGCTTCCCATACCGAAATTCAGCCATTTCAAAGACAGTGCTACATCCACACAAGTCTTTAGAGAGGAAGTGAAGAAGAAAGCCATATATCAAAAGGCAATTCATGGAGGGAATTAAGAGTGGTTTTTAAGATTTCCTTAGCGTGCTTAGATTAACTGCTTCCACTGGAGAAAATAAATAAATAAATAAAAATACAGAGGACCAAGTAGAATCCAAGCTGGACTTTACTGGAAGAAAGGAATACAGAGGATAACCTGAGACCTCCGTATCTCTGACGTGCTGAAGAGAGACAAGATGAGATCAATTCTTAGTTCAAGACAAAGCCATCCAAGACATTTCCACAGTTGCCACTGCTATAGCCAAAAACTTCTCTGCGCATCGCTTCTTACTCTACGAACACCATGAAGGTACATTAAGCCATTTCACTGGACTTCAGCCCTTCTGGTCTCCCACAGTGGAGATCTGTCCTAATAACTGCCTGCATGTCCCATCATCTTCAGGTAGTTACTGTGATACTGGAAAGACCCAGATGGTCCAATCACCAACAGACATTTAGTTTTACATCTCAGCAGAAGAAATCTCACTTCCTATAGCACATGAGCAGGGAGCTGGCTCTACAGAAACCGAGGAAATGCCATACTGTAAATGAACATCTCGACTTCCCCTTAGCATGCAGAATAGATTGGTTTCTTCAATCCCAGCTTGGGTCCTTTCCAAATTATACTTTGGTTTTACTGCTTAACAGAGAAGGAGTAAGGGTGCTACAGCTGCTAGCTATTGATATTTAATCTTAAATTTATTTTGACTTTTTTTTTTTTTTTCTATAAATACTCCTATCTTTTGCCAGTTGTACTGCTGTTACAACCTTTTCCAGTAGCTGTCAACATCATACAGAGCTTTAACCCTAGAGAGAGAAAAACCAGAGGAAAAAGAAATGAGAAGAGGGTAGAAGAAGAAAGACAGAAAATTACTAAGTCTGAAGAACGATATATCACACCACCACAGAACTCCCTGCTACTTCAGAACCTTTGATGGTCAGTATTTGTACAGGAATTTTGTCTGCTCACAGTCATATCTCCCCAAAAACTAATCTGGAAATGTAGCAGCCTGGGTTTGGCCCTCTGTGGCGGGCCAAGAGCACACAGCTCCCCACAGGCATGTGCCATTTCAGCTACAGGATCACAGATCGGGATCTGTCAGCATGTTGCCCCACTCACACACAAAGACTACTCAAACGACAAAATAATTGCTTTCCTTTTACTAGCCATAAAAATAATAATTAAAAACAAACAAACAAACAAAACACTTTTTTTGCAAACTGCTGCCAGATAGGGCTAACAGAAGAACAATCTCATTATGTCAGTCTAGCACATCAGCTGGTAACTGTCCTCTGTCATGGGATTTCAGCCATTTGTTTCCACAGAACATTACTGAGTTTAGGTGAATTTGTATCAACACTTTTAAAAAGCCTAATTTTTGGTCAGAGCAGGCCCAGCACTTTCTAAAAATCATGTTTCTTTGTGATGGTTTAAATTGAGTATTATGTAAATTGAGATGGCAAAATATTGAACAGCCCTGAAATTTGAAGTTGTGGGGCATTGTGGGGACAGAACTGCTGCCAGCATTTTTCTTCTGAATAAATGTGACCTTTACAATGCCACATGCTTAGTTTTATAAGATATTTATAACCATTTCTGTTCCATGAGCACCTATGTAGTATGCACATACAGTAAAAGACTATTCTGAACAATTTCTTATCTAAATATTTAAAATAAATGAAAACGAAAAGTAAGGAACTATTGTTAGCAATATTTTATGGAGCATATCGATAGATTAGAAGAACTTGCCCAAGGTGACACATGCCCAGAAGATGGAAGTTTCACTTACTAAATAAGGCCCTCACGGTTTAACACAGGCAAAACCTTTACATAAAGCTTCAAGGCTCCAAACTACGCACAATTAAAATGTAATAAGTTCAATTCAACAGCATCAATATTAAAGTGTGTGCACCAAGCTAGTCTAAGCGTCAGTGGATAGAGGTGGAGGGAGAGAAAAAAAAATCTGTTCAAACAGCACCTATGCATTAAATTAAATTTCAGTATTGCTGTCAACTTTTCATTTTCACTAATGGCTTTTAAGAAAGCCAGACATTTTTCCTCAGTCCATTTTACCTTTTCCCTCCATTTGACAAATATTGATTTTCATTTCCTCCAAGTTTAAGTGCATTGAATACTATTGTGACTGTTTTGTTTGCTTTTTTGTTTGTGTCCCAGCTTTATCGAGGATGCCAGCATGAATGCATACAGCTTTGGAAAGAGAGAATTGGTTTAATAACTTCATCAAATCCAGGAGAGAACATAGGAGCACAGTCTGCTGTTCTGTATAGGTCAAGCAAGACAAGTGACTCTAGGCAGCTACCTAACATCAGTAAGGAGATGGCTGAAGAAATAGCCTTGGCGTTTTAAGCTGTTACTGCTAATGCTCTGTCACAACAGGACAAATTATGGAGTGTTCTTCCTCCACTTCAGTGCAAAGTTGGACACGCTGTCTTAAATGGCCTTCAGTGGCATTTTAAGCTAAGCCTCTTTTCTAGGCAGTTGGCCCTTTAGGAGGCTTGGATTGGAATGTAAAATATCATTAAATTCTGTCTCAAAGAAGTTGTAGCTTTACAAATTCTTTTCTCCCTGACTCACAGACACATCAGCTCTACCTCCAGTTTCATAAGAGCTTCTTCTTAAGATTTGTCCCAAGTGCACCAGGCATGTTCACAACTTCTATCTTAAAGCCTTATATACCAAGTAAAAGGAAAAAAAAAAAAATCACACTGTTTTTGCAGTAATATGAATAGAGTGTTTATATGATTTATTCCACCCGTTTAAGCAGGGAGGGGTGAAGGTCTCAGGGAACAAAAATAATCTTCTGGATGGAAAGAGAAAGATAGTTACATCTTAAACTACCTTGGACACTTTTAGAGAAATCGTTTGTGCAGTGCTCAGACACTCAGTGTTAGAAACCAAAACAGGTTGAACAGGCTTAAGCAGGGGACACAATTCATTTAGGCTTGTCAGCACCAAAGGTGTGTGCTGGTATTATGGGATCCCCACGGCCAAGCTAACCGTCACAAACAGCCTCATCCTCCTCGGCAGCTCTGACATAACTTGCCAGCAGGACTCGGTATTCAGTCTGGGCAACTAAAGCCTACAGACCTTTGAAATCATTTATGTCTCTCCCTACAATTTACTATTTGCTAGATTCTCTAGCCAACAGAATGATAAAAGTTCATATGAACACATACTTAGCATTGAGGATGTTTATCCCCTTAATTACTGTACACATGGAACAAATGTTGGCTTCACTATGTATTAAGTGTCACTTTAAAATGCCATTGAAAGGAAGAAAATTTAGAATTAATCACAGCTAAAGAAAGCTCATTATCAAAATCGTACTGGTCTGAAGAAAGTCTTAACATTATTCATCTGGTTACTCTCGTTGGCTCAGCTTTCAAACTATTTTTCATGGAAAAAAAAAAAAGCATCAAAAACAAAGCAGTGACCAGTGGGGCTAGATTTATGATGTTGTGCCTGACCACTCCACTTTTTTCTTTCCATATTCAATCCCAAATACTGCTTGTGTTGCACCACCTGATGCCAGGTGCTGCAGGGCTTCTGCTACACCCACCTGACATTGTGATGCTGCATTTTTAAAACCTTTAAATAAAAAAAAAAAAAAATAGACCTTTGCACTTCAGCACTGCCCCGATCAAAGGAGCTGTCTGTATAGATGTCGTGAATGCCTGCTAACATGGAGAGACTTCTTTCTCAGAGAAGGAAATGACACCAGAAGTTTCAGGGCAGAAGGTTCCAGTAAGGCCCTTCCTTTTTTACACTCATGATTGAAACTGACATAGGCATGGAGATGCTTTTGGTATTCATCTAACCAGATGGAAACTGCTTTTCAAAAGTTACAGTAACTTCCAAAAGTTAAGAAGAGCCTGCAATTTGCGTTAGATTAGTTAACTGCTATGGAAAGGAAGATGTCATCACTTCCTCACTCTACAACTCTCCAGTAGTTCTCACAGGTACACTGTACGTAGTCATCTGTACACAAGCCCATGGCCCCAGCCACCATGCACAGCATTGCAGAGGATGCCTTCAACACCTCAGTTTTCACCAGCTCCCTCAATGCTAAGTGGACTTGATCATTAAAAGATTTCTCTTTCCCCCTCTCCTGTGCTCACCTGTAGTGCTCCTCTTCCCATATCATTAAGTGATTTTTACTCTTACGATCTTTAGACTGAGGATTAAAAAAAAAATACACATCTAAAGAAAAACTGAAGATAAAACAGAAACTGAAGACACTCATAGTAGGAGAAAGCTATAATATGATTTGTGCTTGAAACTTAATTTCAATCATTGCCATGCTCGCACCCACTTACTTGTGAAGCACTCCAGTCACTGCACGTAGTTCAGGAAGTCCCAGTATCTCGTGTCTCTAGAACGAGGAGATCTCCCCAAGGAAGAATCACTGTGCACTTGCCATTTCATAGGCATCTGCTAGGCCATTGCCAGTAGTGGCAGAGGGACTGGCTCCAGGTTGCCGTTCTGATATTAACTATAGCCTATATGTAAAAAAACAGAAATACTAAAATCAGAAAAGTGAACATAAACATACCTATCTGGAACTCTATTCTCAGCTGAAAGTGCACATTTTCCAACTATTCCTGGTCTTCCCTAAAGACAGATATTTCCAAACCTCTATTCCTCCTTAACATTTGTGTCTAGAGATAGGTGTATATATATGAGATTTTATCGTACATTAAATCTTTAAGTAAGTCATTATATTTCAGCTCAACAGCTAAAAAACATTGCTTCTGGCTTGTGTGAATAACTAACTGCACCCATTTATTTGCAAAACATTATTTTAACTTCTGTCAATGCATATTAATGAGGGAAGGAAACCAGATAGAAAATGATACTTTGATTAAAATAAATAAATAAATAAATAAATAAAAATGAGAAGTACTGCAGTCTGGCAGGGAGACGGGAAAAATAAAAGACACATAGTCACACCTTCACTTGCCAAGTAAAACTGGCCTCCTGCAAAGATGCAACCAGGTAGCTCACTACTTGAGGACTCCCAAAAGCAAAAGTACACTCCCCAGAAAAAAAAGGTCAGACCAAACAGCAACTGTTGCGTTTTGATGGTCAGCAAATATTTTTTTCAAATAGGGTGGAAGAGATTTGGGGACTCCTGCAGCAGGGAGGGCTTGCAACCTGTCCCTGAAGAAGTCTCAAATCACATCCCGGCGCAGGGGAAAGCAGAAATCCCTCCACCTTTTCCCCAGGCAAAAAGCATTTGGATTTGGGCATCCTCTGCACGTGAAATAAGCCAGGCAATTTGCTGCCCCCCTTCATCTCACATCCCCACTTCGTCAATAGAGAAGCCTCGCTGCTGCCTCTCCGAAGAGGCACTTTCTCTCCAGCCTGCTGGGTCCCTTCGGCCAGCCCCCACCCCCAACACCCCTCCCAGCCTTCCGCTCCCTCTGCCCGCAGCTCCCCGGGGTGCCCGGGGAAGCGAAGCGCAGCGGGGCCGGCGGCTGCTCTCCGCCAGCCGCTCCTGGGGGCTCACCGCCTCCTCTCCCGGGACATCCCCCAGATCCAGGGGGCTACAAGGGGGCTGCCAGCGGCAGCCTCAGCCCCAGGCTTAGCTCAGGCGGCCCGGGCAAGTTGTGCCCGCTACCAGCCCCGTTTTTAACTAAATCACGTCTCTGGGTGCGGAAAATTACTCGTGCTGATTAGATGAATGCGCTCAACAATCTTTGGCGCTTAGGAAAGGAAAAGAAGAGATGGAAAAAAAAAAAAAAAAAAAAAAAAGACTCTGTGCTTTATTTTAATGGATCATAAAATTGCGATGGGCGGGAAGGGAGCAAGGAAAGAAGGAAAAACTTTTATTGCTAATGAGAAAAACGCGGCCACACGACCAGGACTGTAAAGGAAAAGAAAAGCGCTATTCCTGACAGGATTAACGCCGTGCCCGTGACCAGGAGACATCGAGGCGAAGCGGGCACCTTTGTGCGCCTGCCGGGGGCGGCTTCGTGGAGAGAACTTCCCCCAGCCCCGTGTCAAATAACGGGAAATTTAACATCCTCCTTTCCCAGAATGAATTATCCCCCCCCCCCCGACACACACACCGTACCTCCCAGCTTCTCGGTTCCTTGACGGCCCCGGGACAGGGCTGGGGGACGGAGGGTGCCCTCCTCGCACCCACCTTGGAGGCCTGCAGCTAAACGAAGCGGCGCCAGCTGCCCCCGGGCAGGAGTAACTGGGGAGAAGCCGCCCGCCGTCTCCTCCATCAGGCGGCCCGGGCGGGGGGGGGGGGGGTCGCCCCTCGCAACCCGCCGCTGCCCCAGGACCTGAGGAAACGCCCGCCGACAGGCAGGGAGGGAGATGAGGGGTCTGCCGCCCCCCAGGGCGCCTCACCTGGGGCGAGGAGCGGGAGCTCCCCGGGGCGGCGCCCGCCTCCCCTCAGCGGGCGGGGGTTACCTCAGCCGCGCCCAACGGTCGAACCCCAACGGTCACCCCCAACGGTCGCTCCCAACAGCCACACCCAACGGCCGCCCCCAGTCGAGGGGCGCAAACCTACGCTTGGTTCCAAAGGAGAATTAGTTAGTATTGCGTTGATAAAAGCATTAAAGTCTGTTTAATTTACCTTTTTCTGAGACCGAGCGGTGACTCGAAATTCTTAAATATTCACATTGACAAGCCGGCGGGCTCTAGCGTACAGCTTACACACGAACAGAAACGCGTATCGTATACCGGAGGAACCGTCGCGTTCACACAGGGAAAAACGTTCTAAAGTTGTGGAGTCCGAGAGGTATTCAGGCTACAGCGTTTGTACTTTACTAAGTATTCATAATCATAGTAAAATTCCTCAGGAAAAGTTTTTCTCACCCCATCACTTCAGTGTTAAATCCTCTGTTATGCCCCAATTGCAATTCAGGGTACTGGGAGGGGGGGGAGAGCAAGGAGATTACTTCTAAAAGGCAGGCAACTCCCCCCATACATACTGATATCAAAGGAAATCCCACAAAGCAAAATACCTGAATTTTGGAATTGTAAACAAAATATATGTATATACACAATGAACATAACATTGGTCATTCCTTTTTTTTTTTTTTTTTTAAGCATCTATAATTTGAAGGCAGCCAAGCTGATTTATTTTTCATAAATAATAATGTTAGGGAGATATAACTCTACAAGGTGAAAATACTAAGCTGGATTCTGTCTCCAAACTCCCACTGAGGTTAACGATCATTGCAGATGCATAAGGGAAGCCAAATCATGTGCAAGGCCAAAGCATTTTTTTTTTTTTTTTTTTTTTTTTTTTTTTTACAATCAAGTTATAAACTCCATATAATACATGGAGGCTTGCAAGTGGACATCTTAACACAGATATAGCAGCGTAAGCATGCCACAAACATAGAATCTCATATAATAAAATTAATATCAAATATAAAGCATTTGAACCAAATCAAGCCTTAAATGTGATAAAAAGTATTCCCTTCAAAGGAAACTTACCTAGGCCCAATAAGGTCTTTGCTAGCAGCATTTTTTTTTTAATAAAGAAATGAAAAATGACAAATATCTACCATTTTATGAGAAGGCGTAGTTGATTAGTTAAGGAGAAAGTTCCCATTATTAGGGAGTATGAAAAATATACTAGCAATTAATATGCAGTACATATATGTATACCCATACTTACAAATATAAACACACACATACAACCTGGACAGTTCATGTTAACCAAGGAAAGGCTAAATAATACATTCAAAATGATTACTAAATACAGGTACACTTTAAAAACACAGAGACAGCAAATTTTATCTGTTGCAAAAAATGTATTTGATTACTCGAGTAAAATTACAGTATCTCTGCTGTTAGTAAGTATTAAATGTTAAAGAAACTGGACCTCTTTTTCCTTTCAACTTTCCAAGAAAGTGCATGTAACAGTCCAAGGTTCCCCCTGCCCCCCCCCATACCTAATACAAAATAAACAAACACTATACTTGTTCCCTTGGTCAAGGAGTAGGGCTTGGTCTTGTAAGGAACATATGTACATTTTAATGAAAGTGATGTCTTATTGTATATACAGGAGCATCTACAGTTGTCCACGGAAGTTGTTCAAGATGCTATACTTAGCAGCATTGTGAAAGTCCAGCACATTTTCTATAATGAATATACCTACAAGGCAAAATGTTACGTCTCAGTTTCAACTACCAAAACAACACTTCAGTATCTTCTCTAATAATCTGCGTGCTTATTACTGTACAGAAATGTATTAACATTTAAGACAACTCAAGTAAAAAGCACAATACAAATAACAGTTCAAAACAGAAAATGTTAAACCTACAAAAATTAAAGCAGTTTTAATTTTATAATAAAAATCAAAAACTGAGCTGTGTAAAGGACCCACACTGTTCAGTCTATATTCTTTCAGTCTTTTTCTTAATTCTGTTTGGAAAAATTAAACAATGTGTGTGCTGATAAAATTTCCAGCAGGATCAAAGTGTACATTTATATACAGATTTTTATTAGAGATCTAATGCATCACTGAGGCATTGCATCAATACCAGAGTTCATGTTAAACTGGATATAGAAAATAAGTTAATGCCAGAATAAGATCACCTAGCAGAACAGACTTGCAACTGCCATAAATGTTACAGCAACTTTACAGCACTCTAGTCGATTAGTATTTAGTTCAAAATACAGGAGACCAAAGTTAATGCTTGCATTTGTTTGCAAAGCAAGGTTATATCACTAATAAATAAGCTCTCTTAGAACTCTAGAAGTAGAACATGGTACAAAAAAAAAGTCTTTGCAATGTTGTAGTTTGCAGTTTGAAAAAAGCAACCCTAGGTTGCACTATTTCAGGAATGTTATAGTTTTTTCTAATTTGTTACAATTTCTTTGTTGTCTTCCACGAAACGTGTAAAACGGAAGTTTGTCCCATTTTCATTGCTTGCCATTTTCTCCAGACCAGCTAGAGGTGCGTTGGGTTCTGAATTCGGGAGCTTTTCCAGGCTTCCCGTCAAGCCGCTGATGGGCGAGCTGCCCCCGTTGCCCAGGCCCCCCGGTGGCGGTGGGATGCCGCCATTCTGGATGACGGAGATCTCGTTGGTCTTCATGGCCAAGCCATTGGAGAGCGCGGCTGCGTACTGGTTCCAGAAGCTGGAGGGGTCTCCATTCCCTGACCGTGCAGCCAAATCTTTCTGAAACATTTCTGGGAACTTTATAGGATTGCCTCCTAGAAATGTCATGGGGCCATCTACAGAAAGTCGTCTGCCTCGTCTTGCAGGAGTACTGTTCCACATGTGAGTGCCCATGTGAACCTGAAAAGACAGAAAGAAGAAAACAAACAAACAAAAAATAGTGGTTGGCAGGGATTTCAAACTAATTTTCATCACAGAGAAGGCAGCAGTCCATAGACATGTCCGGTCTTGTTATGTGATGAAGGGCACTAAAAGTAGTTGGATCCAGGGCTTCATTTCCCATCTGAAACAATAAATAAGCTGCTTTTGGATCAGCCCGTCACCATTACCCAGAATATTCTGTTTTCCTGCTGAACAATACATTGCTTGTTACTTTTTTTCAATTATTAATATTTTTTATTACATATATTTAGCTCATAATGACTTCATGTTACTCTTCCAATTGCAGATAGCTGCTTTTGGGGCTAGAATTGCTACATCCACTTTCATTGCAGTGGTAAGTATTGTATTTGACACCCTTTACCCTATAAACGTCCTTTCAGAGAGGCAGAAAGTATCCTTTACTGATTGCTCATCGGAGAGCCTCGTGTATAGACAGAATGGCCTGAAAGTAATTATTCATCTCACATTACTGGCAGCAACCTCTAGAGAAATACTCTGTCAACAGAAAAATGTACACAGTAAAGTGCTCAACTGGTGTTCTAAAACTTAAGTATATTTGCTTTTCCAAACACATATCAGTAGGAAATGTTAGTTATATAATCAATTAAAGCAATGCCCATTAGTTCCAGAATTATGTTAATAGTTTTTTTAAACAGTCATCATTTTACATGATAGTTACAAAAAAACAACATCTTTGATAGCCTTTCACTTCTTTAAGAGGTGTGTGAGTTACTGAATGCATTTCTCTATTAATTAATATTTCTTACCAATACTTGGCTGTTCTGTTTCACACTGTACATAGATGGTCTTTGCTGGTAGGTGAACTCTAATTAAGCATCAAAAACAGATCACGCTTCGGACCTGCTGCCAGTGCAAGCACTCAACAAGAGCCCATCTAGTACTACCACCAGGGCTGACTAAACAAACACTCCAGCTGTCAGGCCACAGACACCCAAAGGTACCACTGCTTGCAACTCTAACAGATGTGAACACTGCAAAAACCCCAGCAAGGCCAAAATGAAACCTAAGAACAGCAAGAGGAAAAAGTACCTTCAGATTGCCTTTTGTTGTGAATGCTCTTCCACATATAGTGCAGGCAAAAGGTTTCTCACCAGTGTGCGTCCTTTCGTGGATCTGCAGAGCGCTGGAGGAAGAAAAAGTTTTCCCACACGTGTTGCAGTAGTGCTGTTTAGGGGTTCTTCTGGGGAGAGCAGGCAGCAAGACAGGGGACGTGGCAGAGGAGGAGAGCGGCCCTGCAGCAGCTAGACCAGAGGGTGTCTCCTTGCTATCCTGAGGAGAGCCGTGCATGAAGCCGTTAACCTCGGTCTTTATGAGCGATGACAGCGAATTAGCAGGCATAACCGAAGAGTTCTGATTAGGGCCGATACTGGAGCTGGGCTCAAAAAGTTGTGATGGTAGATCTCGCATTTGATGTGTCAACATGTGTTGCTTCAAATTACCCTTTGTGGAAAAGCCACGATTGCAAACTGTGCAAATAAATGGTCTCTCTTTGGTATGACTTCTGTAATGAATGTCCAAGGCACTCTGACAAGCAAATGTTTTGCCACAAATGTCACATGCGGTGTTTTTAAATTTACCTCTATCTCTGAAAGGAAAGAGCATACTCAGAGACTCTTCTTTAATCATTTTATCAGTGTTACTAGATGTCAAGTCCAAAGCACCACTGTTTGCAGGGGTTGGAGACAAACCATTGGCAAACTCGCTGGGTAAAGCTCTTACTGGTTTATCTTCAATACTTGGTGACTTGTGGTAATCATTAGTGCTGTTGGATGGGGACAAGGCCTGCATGGAAGAGGTAGACTCTGAGACAGCAGGGCTTCCAGCACTTTGGCTTTCCATATCACCGCCGACCGATGACGAATCGTTAGTCAAAACATCCCCTTCCACTGACCCATTTTCAACTGACTTTAAGCTTGCCTGAAGTTGTTCAGCAAGTCCTGCATTGATCATCTTCATCTGGTTTTCTAAAGCAGCAATACTTGACATTTCCAGGGGCAGAGGGGAAGAAGACAAGCTGTCTTGCGATGCGTCTGCAGATTTAGGTGTATCTGGCACACTGCTGTCAGGACAGTCTTCCATGTTCTCATCTGAGAAGTTGTCTATATCATCAAAATTCTTATCATCAAAAGATCCCGTATCGGATTCCATTGACTCAGGATAGTTTTCTGTGACCGGGGTGTTAGGGATCTGCCCTCCCATGTGCATTCGGATATGCTGCTGCAGCACTACGGCATTGGTGAATTTTTTCTGGCAGATTGGGCATGAATGTTGTACTCTCAGTGGGGGCATGGCACGGTGGACACTGTAATGAGTCTTTAAGTTGCCTTTAGTAGTGAAAGCGCGACCACAGATTTTACATTTAAACGGCCTCTCACCAGTATGCGTGCGATAATGCATTTTCAGTGCGCTCTGGCAACTGAGAACTCGATGGCAAATGATACACTCATTAGGATCAGTTGCCTTTTTATCTATGTTTTCTACCAGTTGCTGTAATTTCGATGTTTCGGATGCTGGCGTTGAATCCAATAGTCCTCCAAATGGAAATTTTGCCTTAAACTGCTCTGACATTAGAGGCATCAGTGGATTTGTAAAAGTGGCAACGCTGCTGGAGCCCGAGTCTGCTGCCGGTGAGCTCACAGAGCTGCTCACGTTAGTGACGGAGCTTGCGTTTTGAGGGTTTTCTTCTGTTTTGCCATTTGAGGTAGGCAAAGCACCAGCCTCTACCTCATCAGAAAGTCCATTGGAGATTTTTGATGTGGGGTCAGCTGTTCCCGAGTCACTCTTGACAGAGCAGGGAGGGCTAGCAGAAGGATGGCTAATGGGAATCGGCTGAGGTTCCTCAGTTTTGATGAACGGGGTCAAGCTTGGTATTGTTGGTGGGAGTGGCAGCCCCACAGAAGTCGTCAAGGTGGAGAGGACTGGCTTGCTGTCCAGCCAGCTCGTGACAGGTTTCTCTGGTGGTATAGACATCCCGTAAGGAATACCCGTGCTTGTAGGAATATTGTCCAAATGCTCTGGCACTGGGTACGGATTCATCTGAATATGAGGGTATTTTTCTTTATGACGCTGAAAGTGGACTTTTAAGTTTCCCTTTGTGGAGAACCTATTTCCACATATGTTGCATTTAAATGGCCTCTCACCAGTGTGAGAACGCAAATGAATCTGCAAGGCACTGTCACTCCCAAACACTTTAGCACAGAACCTGCATTTATGCTTAAAGAACGCCTCATCTGAATTACTTTTCGCTTCGAAA
>NW_023304264.1:0-7500 GCF_011077185.1 Oxyura jamaicensis | reverse complement strand
TGCCAGAGCTAAATTCTCTCAAAGATTTTCTAACTCGATGTCAAAAAAACTAATAATCTCCAGCGATCTTGAAACTAAGAACAAATCCATCCTAATGAGCACAATTAAAAAAAAAAAAAAAAAAAAAAAGTCTTCCTTATGGATGAATCAAAACGAACACTAGATGGGGTTCCAGTTGCAACAGTTTCTTCAAAAAGTTCAGTGCAGTTTCACTGTTCCAGTGACACGTAAAAGAAAGGCTCCTTAAGGCTATATCTAAACTTTGGCTACATAAACATTGGCAAAGGGACAAGAAACTAAATCCCTGTTGTTTGGAGGGTAAAACGGAGCTATGGGAACTACCTGTCAATCTCCTCTTCGGGGGTCTGGCATCTGAGGGGTGACAGGGGAATAGGGTTAGCAAAAGAAGCAAAGCTGATAAGGTGAAGCTAAAATAAACTACCAACTTCCTGCTAAGCAACCAGTAAGACTCAATTCGGGGGTCACTGGCAAGATATTGAAGTACATATTGTGATCTGAACCCTGTCACCTTTGGATGGAAGGAGGCTAGCAAAGGTTAAAACAGCTGAACACTTAAGTTTTTTTTCTAGCACCAGCCATACAGACACAAAGCAACAATTTCGCCTGAGCATTTCAACTTTCCTTTTTTCAAGGCTGCAAAGCACATAGGTGCGATGCACCTTAAAGTATAGAAAATGCACACAGCGAAGCTTCCTTGATGGGCGTTTGGCCAGAGACACTCCTTTTGATTTTTGCAAACAGTTTCAAGGAACACAATTGCATTTTCTGAGAGGCACCTCAGGTCACTTCAATAGGGATTCATGTTTCCACAATTGCAGCATGAATATGGTTAAAAGCGAGTTATGCAATAAGAACTGGTACAGCTAAACATACAGGAGGGCTTGTCCTCGGAGAGCCAGATGGTACTTAGCATCAAAAAGATAAATAAGGTACAAACTAAAACATAAATATTTTGCAGCAAGACAAAGATGCGGGTTATGTAGGGGAAGCACGCACAAAATGGGTCTGAACTAACCCCGGGTTTAGACGACTCCCACCATATGGGTTTCAGTAATTATTTCTGAATTGCATCTGCATAAGTGATATTTCACAAGGCCCTCTACACTTCGGGCTTACCTTTGGAAAAAACACAAGTGTCTGTTCTGAATTGATACACTGCAGTTATCTCACAAAAAGGCCTAATTACGTAACAAACTAAAAGCAGCCTAACCAAGCAATTATTTCTCTTAAGCACCCTGCCCTTCAGATCCTACTTAAAGAAAGCGATCATAATTTCTCTCATTTCATGAGCCCAGTAACAATTACGTGGATGATCATAAAGCTGTAGCAGGAATTTACCCAAATCCATTATTGACATGAAAAGGCACTGGTTCTGACAAGCCTTTATATGGACGGGCAGCAAATATTTTCCCTTCCCCAAGTCTGGCTGGCTTATTTCTGTGAGATAACTTTTGCCTCAGGAAATTGTGCTCCAAGAATCCTCTTCTACAATTAGGAACACAATTCCAAACAGCTCCAAGAAAACTCTGAAATATCACCAAAGTAGCTGAGTTATTAACAAAAGGAAATAATCCCACAGTCTCCTGCCCACTTCCTACCAGTAATTAGTTACTTGTTGAATACAATTTATGCTGCAAGTAATTTCTGCTATTAATCTGATACCTGTTCTGGTTAATCCAACGTGAACTTTATTAAATGTGCACGTTCACGGGGTGAACGTAGAAGGTAAATTTACTTATCCACTGATTGCACCAAAAATACTTTTTAAGTGAAAATCTCCCTGGTGAGGGTGAACCGAGTGAGCTTTGAACTTTAAAAAAGGGGAACAGTAAAAAAAAATAAATACGTGCTATTGCAGCCTGATGAACTTTTTTCCATCGATCTTTAGATATGGAACTAAAACAGAAAGTTTAACAAACCAGAATTCAAATCAGATGCAAGAAGTTTTCCCGGGCCACTCTATTCATTCGCTCAAAATACTGCCCAGCTCTACCTTTACGGTAAGCTCCTCGGAGGGCTTGCAATGCCAAATTTGCCTGAATCCTGTGCAAAACGCAGAAGAATTAGCAAACCTGAAGTCAGGGTGTGAAAGGCAAAGAAAGGAGTGCTCGGAATCCCGAGTTTTTGTCGTGCAAGGCATACGACGCGAACTCGTCCTCACTGCAGCTCGCCCACCCCGTCTCACTACAGCGCCAAGCTGGGACCCCGGCGAGGCGGAGGGCAGTCCTGTGCCGGGATTATTGCAAATCCTGGATCCTGAAACACGCTTACAAAACACACCCTCTGGGCAACTTACTCAAAACTTTGCGTCTCAGCATGTAAAACAGCCATAACCCAAGCCCATTGCTACAGGGCGGGAGGAAGCTCCTACAGATATTGTAATAAAGCCCTCTGCTTCTCCTAGGCTATCGGCTGGTATTTTTTGAAAATAAACTTTGTTATTTACTTATTTAACTTCCGATAGGCATGCAAACTAAACAAAAGCTTCACTTCCGAGCTATCATTTCAGGCAAAATCCAATTTACTGCAAGTACATCATTTAGCAACAGGCAGGAAAGCTGCTCAGCTAACATTCCTTTCTCAAACTCCCAGGGTCTTTCACTTGAAAATGATGTGCAAAATCAGATCAAAAGATGGAAACCAGAAGAAACGGCTACTTTTAACATAGATCCTTGGAGGTGTTTTGCTCTGTTCTGCCCGGTAAAAACAAAAAAGACCCTGAGCGCCAGAAGATGCAATTAAACAAAGTGAAGATGTGAAAAATCCCTCTCTGCTTTCCCAGCAAGATAATTTCCATCTCAGCTTTCCCCTTCTCCGCTCACTTTAAGAAGTTCCAAATTCTTTCCTAGGAGGCCGATGAAAGACAAATTAAAACCCCAGCGTTTTCCCCAACTCCTGCTCGAAACTTCAGGAGGAAGTAGAAATAACAGCGCAAGAAAAATAAATACGTTTACTGAGACGAGAAAGGGGATTAAACTCAGCAAATGGCAAAACTCAAGCGCACTCGGAGTGCCCCAAACTCAGCTAAAAACCAGCGGCCGCCTCCCGGGAGCCGAGGGACTTTTGAGAACCGCTTCGGCAGAGCTACGCGAGGCGAAGCGGCGGTGCCGGGGTTCCCGGAGCGGAGCAGCGGCAGAGCCAAGGCCCCCCAAACTTTCCGACGGGGTTCGGGGCGCGGGGCTGGGGTCCCCTCCACGCGTTCCGCCTGCAGCGGGCACCGCGCTGCGCTCCGCCGTTCGCAAGGCTGCGGGGCCGGGCCGGGCCGAACCGAGCCGGGCAAGAGGCGGCAGCAGCACCGCCGCGAGCCTGCCGCCGGCCTCGAGGAAAGCCCAAGGTGCTCCCGAGCGGGGGGCCGGGAGGCGAAGGGGGTTACCGGCGCGTTCCGGCTCTCCCTTACCTGCCCGCCCCAGGCGCCTCTGGCCCGCGGCTCCCCCCCGGGTGTTCGCCCTCCTCATGGCCGGGGGGGGGGGGGGGGGGGGGGGAACGTCGGGCCCCCCCCCAGTCTCCCTGGCCCCCGCCGCCCACTTGTCGCCCCGCGTCCCGGCTGCCGGCAGGCGCAGGTAGGGGCAGGGGTAGGGGCACGGCCCGCAGCGCTGCGCCCAAACTGCTCCGAAATCCCCCTTTTCCCGGGAGGGGGGAGGGAAAAAAGGGGGGCTAGGGGAGAGGTAGGCGAAGAAAAGGAAAAAAAAAAATAATTCACACGCTCCCTCTCCAAATCCTGGCGGACACAAAGCCGGCGTTTATTCCCCGCTCACCGACTTGGAGGGGGGAGGCGGATGAAAAAAACAACAACAAAAAAAACTAAGCTAAAATAAAAATAGGGTAAGCAGAGAAACCCTCGAGCTGCCCTGGGCTTCCGCGCTGGCGGCTGCGGAGCCCCTCGGCGGCTGCCGGGCCGGGGCGATGCCCCCGCCGCAACTTTTGGGCCCCCGGGAAATGTTCAGGGCGGCGGGGAGAGGGGGGTCCGGGAGGGAGGAGAGAGGGGGCACGAAAGTGGGTGCCCGAGGGCGTTTTCTGCCCCTTTCGGGGGGACCGTGCGGGTGGCCGGATAGGGGGGAAGCGGGCCGGGGGGCTGCGGGGCTCAGGCGCCCCGCTGCAGCCCCCCGTTGTTCCTCTGCCCCGCGGGGCGCGGAGAGGGGCGCGGGGGGCGCGGAGCCATCTCCTGCGGGCTCGGGATGCCAGACCGCCCCGCGGGGGGAGGGCGGAGAGAAAACATCAAAAAAAAAAAAAAAGAAAAAGAAAAAAAGAAAAGCGGAAAGAGTTTGGGGTTTCGTTAGGAAACGCGAAAGAAAACGCCGAGTTAAAAAATAAAATTAGAGAAAAGCCAACAAGTTGGAGCAAAATCCCAAAAGGGACCCCCCCCCCCCCGCACGTAACTCCGGCAGATCCAGCTGCCCCGCTCCGCCGCGGCCCCGTCTCCCCGCGAGGTAAGTTGATCTATTTTGTGCGGGTTTGTGTTAAAATGTGTGCGAGAGAGAGGAGAAGAACTCACCATTTCGCTGGGATAACAAGGCCAGATCGGGGTCGGATTGGAAATGCTGAGGCTTCGCCTGCTTCCTCCGCGACATGCTGGCTCAAACATCAGCTGGGGCAGAATAAAAAATTACTAAAAAAAAATCTTCTCAAAATTACGGAAATCGAGCCTCCCCCCCCCCAGCCTCCCCAATCCTCCGCGCACCGCGCATGTGTCCTGCTATAATTATGATTATCAATAATGCATTGCGATTAATCATAGAGGGGCTCTTTGAAAGGCGATTGGCACATGGCCAGCTCTATTCAAACCAGCTCGCCTTAATCAATTAGGCGCTGATTTGCTGGAGACCCTTGTCTCTCCGCCGCTCCCACCCAATGAGTCGATCCATGTGGCAGGAGAAGGGGCTGGATTTCCCCAAAGCTGTTTGGATACAGTTTAACCCTCTTAGCAACCAGCCGGGGCTGCACCGCGCCATCCCGGTTACTATAGGAATGCGGCTCCCTTCGCCCCTTCCTCCGGCCCCGACGGGCTCCCCGCTTTGCGCCTCGCTTCACTTTTTTTTTTTTTTTCCTTTTTTTTGGGGGGGCCGGGGGGGGGGGGCCCCAGCCCGAGCGCCGCCCCGGCAGGGCGGGGGAAGCAGCGATGGCGGGGGCTGGGGGGGGGACGCGCGGCTGGGGACAGCGGCGGGGCGGCCCCGCACCCCCGGCGGCGGCCGGCGAGCGCCCGCTCGGGGACAGCCCCGCTCTGGATGCCGCTCCGGATCCCACTCTCGCTGCTCGGCCCCGCGTCTGCCGCTCCGCCGCCGTCCCGCCGCTGCAAAAAAAAGTTTCATTTTTTTTTTTTTTCTTTTTTTTCCCCCCCCTCCCCCGCCCCCCCCATTTTAAAAAAAAAGTCCTTTTTTCCCCCCCCCCCCCCCCCCCTTCTCTTTCCATATATCACGGGCCCGACGGGTGCTGAAAATAGGAAGGGTTTGGGTTTTACCTCACACATTCCCAGGACAATTAGGGCGCCGCCGGGAGCGGCGGGCGGACCAGGCGGCCGCTCCGCCCCCGGCCTCCGCGCCGCGCCGGTTGGTCGCGCCCGGAGTCAATCGGGCCCGGAGTCAAGCCGGCCCGGAGTCAAACCGCCCGACGGCGCCCGGGGAAGGCCGGGCAGGGGGGCGCACCCCGCTCCCCCTCCGCGGCTCTGCTCCTCTTCCACCACCCCAACGCGGGACGGGTGTAGGGCCGCCCCCCCCTCCGCAGCAGCCCCGCTGCTAACTTTTATTTCTTGCCCGGTGTCCTGTCCGTCCCCCCGCCCCATTGCCACCCTGAACCCCACGGGGGGCCGGGAGCACGGGGGGCGCGCAGCCGGGGGGGTGGGGGGGGTGCAGAGCTCGGCCGGTCCCTCCGCGACCCCGGAGCGCTGCCCGCTGCTGTGCGCCTCCCGCACCAGGCTTCGCTTCCCGGGCACAACTTGCCGGGGGGGGGGGGGGGGGGGGGGGGGGGTCTCTTGCCAGCAAACATCCCGATCTCGAAAGAAAAAGCCCAGCTGCCAAGCGGCCGCTGCAGCCGCGCTCGCCCCGCGCCCCTCCGCGCATCCCCCCGAGCAGCGGGACCGCGGGCTTTTTCCCCCCCAGCCTGAGCCACTCGGCGCTCCCGCCTCCCCCTGTTCCCCCCGTGGGTTATTTGCTCTGCTGTAGGAGCTACTCCTTTTCCCCGTATTAATATTAACAAACTCTCCGCAAAAGCGAGAGGCTGCTCAGCTACAACTCATTTCAATTTCAAATGAGCCGGCAAAACCTAGAGAGCGAGCGGGAGGAGAAGGCAGAGAGGGAGAAACGTTCCCATTCGAGGAACCGGCTCGCTCGCGTTTTCTTCTCATTATTAAACGAAAGAGACTGCAAAACGTTTAGCGAGAAGGGTGAAGAAAAAAAAAAAAAAAAAAAAAAAGCCGCAAAAGCAAACAAACCAACCCATACGAACCGAAAAAGCCTCCCAGGTGCCACTCCGGTATTTAGGCAGCGCTGCGGAGCGGCCACCACCGCTTCTTTTCATTTCGGCACGGGGCGAGCCCCCTCCCTCCCCGCAGCACTCGGTACAGTAGGTTTTGAGCCAAAGACAAACGAAGCTATCAGCGGGGATGATGTTGAAGAATGAAGATAATAATGTTGCTATAGGTGGTACTTCACATGACATTATTTTTCACTGAATATTTAAAGAGATGTTTCGGCAGAGATGGATACACTCGGCGCAGGCTGTCACCCTCCTTACCCTGAAACAGTGGGAAAGAAACAGACCCTGCACGTCCAGCCCCGCACTCGTTACTTCCAGCTAGCCCCACGCAGATGCCCACGAAACACCCACGCGGATCTATGGACACGGCCGTGTCTGTATTTCCAACTGTATCAATCACTCCGCTAGCATCCCCCGGTTTATGATCTAGCCGCTCTCCCCAAATTATTCGCGTTTACAATTTCATTATACGTTTGTCGATTAAACTTCAGACAAATTTCCCCAGATGAGCAGTACCTTTGCTTCGTGGCAGGAAAAAGGCGGCCGTGGATTGGTAATTAAAAAGCAAAAACGAGAAGAAAAACAGTGGTTTAAAGAAAAAGAAATTAATCTGGAGAAAATAAGTTTTATAACTTTTTTTTTTCGTTTCTCTGCTCCCTCGCTAATGTATAAAGCGGCACTTGGTATTTAATCTAGGACCGCTTGATTATTTATTGTTTGTTTTCCTCTCCTTCGCTGGGGGCCGGGAGGGGTGGGGAAAGGGTGGAGGCAGAGCAGCATTTCCAGGGCTAGGGAAAAATCGGTCTTTATTGTTGTTGATAGCAATACATCAATTAAATGTCATTGTCTCCAACAGAAGTTGTGAGAGTTCACGAGCGTAAATACTCTGATCTTGGGTTTTCCCTCTCCCAGCTCCCAGTGACAGTGACAGATATTTTCCCTCCCCGCCACACCTTGGAGATTTTTTTTTTTTTTTTTTTTTTTTTTACCTCGGATTATTCTTTTTAATGG
>NW_023304263.1:12500-38755 GCF_011077185.1 Oxyura jamaicensis | reverse complement strand
TCCAACCTAAACCTCCCCTGGCACAACTTTAGCCCATTCCCCCTCGTCCTGTCACCAGGCAAGTGGGAGAATAGACCAACCCCCACCTCGCTCCAGCCTCCTTTCAGGTACCTGTAGAGTGCAATAAGGTCACCCCTGAGCCTCCTCTTCTCCAGGCTGAACAGTCCCAGCTCCCTCAGCCGCTCCTCATAAGACTTGTTCTCCAGAACCTTCACCAGCTTCGTAGCCCTTCTCTGGACTTGCTCAAGCACCTCCATGTCCTTCTTGTAGCGAGGGGCTCAAAACTGAATGCAGTACTCGAGGTGCGGCCTCACCAGAGCCGAGTACAGGGGGACAATCTCTTCCCTGGACTTGCTGGCCACACTGTTTCTTATGCAAGCCAGGATGCTGCATAACTCAGTCTCAGGGTCCACTAAAACAGATAAACACCTGCTTAAGTTTCAGCAAGTGAATACTCTTTTGATTTCTAAATGACTACACATTCACTTAAAAGCAGTTTTCTGAATCTGATGTAGAGTATTTGATGTTTTGCAAGCTTAACCATATTTACTAAGGTGATCAGCATGGAATAAATTTGTCTTGTTCTCAACGTCTATACCTTATAGGAAACACAATTTTCTAGCTAATATAAACTCATCCTTCTATGTGTATTTTCAGATGTCCAGCAAATCTGCTAACTGTCAATGTTCAAATAATAACGTGAATATTAACATTCTGGCATGGATAGTTCTTAAAGCAAAACTACATAGAAGTCCAGCACTTACTGAAGAAAGCTGAGATCAAAATGCAACGATCAAAATGCAATTTGATGAAAAGAAAAAATAATTCTGGCAGCAAAAAGATCAGTGAGAAAGATAATAATAACAACCACCAAAGAAGAGAATGTATCACTGATCTTGAAAATCCATAGGGCAGGAATTAAACACTATAATCAAATTGTTTTCACAATCATTTAGCATCTCATTTGCTTGCTGTGCAAGCTGAAGAACCACTTGAGACGGGGCATCTTGGAGAGTAACAAAGTGCACCAATAACTAACATGGAATTAAAAGAATATTGATAGCCAGTGATAAGCTGCTTCCTGAGAAATGTTTCTTAGTCAAATAGCAGCAATCATTAAATATATGAGGGTCAGTCAATTTAATCTGCTCTTTTTATATGGATTGGCTTAGCAAAGTAGCAGAAGAGAGAATTAATGCCTCCATAGCTTTTCATGCCATGACAGTAGCCCATCATTTTTAAAACAAATACTTGCAAGATGATTTTCTACACTACTGCATATGGCCATATTAATTGTAACTACTTACAGCACAGATAAGGACTGACTTTATTATGAACCACAATTAGACATTCCAGAAAATCATTACAGTAAAAGTACATACTATCTGTTAAGTAAATAGATCCTTACTCATTTAAATATGAGATTTAATCTCCTATACTTTGTAAACTGAGAAAAATAAAAAGAAAAGTCACATAAAAATAGAGGGCAGGAGGCAAAGAAAAAAATATCATTGCATCCTATAGAAAACTCTTATAGATTGAAGAAAAAAAGCTACCTTTGAAAAGGTAGTGTCTTATTATATGCTATAATAAAGACACAGCATAAAATACAGCTAACACGTAGCTAAATAAATATTGGCTTAATGCTTCTACTTAGAAAGTCACTGGTCTACAAGAATAATTAAACAAAACCCTAGAAGAATTTCAAACAGATAAACTATAATTAGAATTTGGCCAAGATGTCAGGGTAACACTCCAGCTCCTGTTGGGAAGTGTTGTGAACCCTTTTAAGGCCAGCTGTAAGGCTATTGCAAGCAGTAGCGAACTATCCAAGGCCACCAGAGACCATCCAGCAGCCAGACAATCTGATCCAAGACTGTCAAAACTTCCTGTATCTGTTCAGGCTGGAAAAAGCTACGTTAACGGATTTTCCAGGGTCTCCTGAAGTAACTGTCCATCCTGGACACAGCGCTTCCATGCACAGACCTTTCAGAGCACCACACTTTTCTCAGGTGTTCCCCTCTTTGCCCTTTCTGACAATTGTTTGACAGATGATACAAGTTGCCTGACATATATTTTAAGTCAGATATTTAAGAAAACGAATTATAGCTGACATCTTTAGTGTAATGCTTTGTGACACAGATAGTTAGGGAGAGTGACACAGTTGGAAAATAACGTAGGTTGAAAGCTTTTAGAATGGCTCAGGATTTAAGGTGACTGTGCTGAAGTTCACTAGTTTTATAATTATTTATGATATATTTTCTGGATGAGACATGAAGCCCAGGAGAGTCAACAGGTCTATTTCCATTGTCTTCTCTGTCCTTTTTATTAAGTCCTAGTAAGACTGCTACTCCAACTCAAAGTATATTCAGTAAAGTTTGTACAAAATTAGATCTTACAATTAGTCTTTCAAACTTCACACCTTTGCCTTTGGTCACTGAGAGTAAATTTCCACCTTTTTGTTTTTAAAGAGGAAAGAACTTTTCTTTGAGCTAGAGAGGAAAATACATGGCAGTAACTCCACCCTCGTCTTGTACAGCCATAAAGAATTCCTAGTATGTTTAGACAAATGCAATTCCCAATCTTCTTTTCCTTGGTTTGCTCAGTAGTGAAGAAAACAAGTGTATGCTCTTGATCTTATTCAGGTTGGCAGCAACTGACCTTATGCTATTATTCTAGAAGCTCTCTTTTGATAGCTGTATATTGCCCCAAAGACATTGGTCAACTCAGCAGCAGAGCATGGTCCTCTAACTTCAGTTTGATTAGTAAAGAAAAAATAAGTAAATAAAAACAAAAAATGCTCTATACCAAACAGTATACAATATATATATCAATATATATATATTTCAATATCAAAATATTTTTTATATTAACTATATATATCAATATATATTTCGATATCAAAATCAAACCAAGCTCAAGTCCCTGTGGCTACAAGCTGAGTTGTATATATATGTATATATACTTACTGTCACTGCAAATTCCCCACATTGTTTGAGACTATATGCAAGGCTTTTCATGAGTATAATGCCATAAAGAAAACAAGACATGGCTTATTTAACGATCAACAATACCAGTGCACTTCAAGGTGTTTTCCAGTTCTCTCCTGGATGGAGTACAAAAGATAACACATAACAGGAGATCAAATGAATTACTTGTGTTATTCCTCTTTTTTTGTGTGGGTATAGCAGAAGTTGTATCTCAGTTGTGGGTGTAACTTCACAATGCATGCCAAAAAAGTATAATAAAAAGGAAGATGAGGTGAAAAAATCATTCAAGGAGTAATTAGGTGGTAGTAAATTTCTCCACAAACACCAGTGATAGGACCTGCAGGAACGGGGTTAAGCTGAGGCAGGGGAAGTCTAGACTGCACATCAGGAGGAGGTTCTTCACCAAGAGGGTGGTTGCGCACTGGAACAGGCTCTCCAGGGAAGTAGTCACTGCACCGAGCCTGTCTGAATTTAAGAAGTGATCGGACTGTGCACTTAGTCACATGGTCTATAAATTTGGGTAGACCTGTGCGGTGCCAGGAGTTGGACTTGATGATCCTTATGGGTCGCTTCCAACTCGGGATATTCTGTGATTCTATGATTCCATAAATTGTATGTATTTTTGTTTGTTTGATTGATTAATTAAAGGAAGTATGTGAAATATTTATTTTGAACTTTAGAAAAAGTATTTGAATCTGCTATTCCAGTTCAGAAACAATGTTATCTTAAAATAAGCATATAACACTATTGTACACAGGAAAGAGTAGCAAAATCTGGCACTATTACTGTGCAACAACTCAGTAAATCTGGCCCTACTTAAGTTTCAGTGGCCACCAACAGTGTGAAGTATTGCTCAGTGGGACAAAATAAGACAAATCCAGTCCAGAGTAATCCACCCATTTTAATTAAAATACAAGAATGGAATTAAAGGTTGCTTTAGGCAATAATGATGAAGTTGAATTAACATAGATATGGGAAACTCTCCAGTTATCATCCTACTGTGATCACATTTTAACATGTTCATTGCATTTATAATTTCTAAAGATTTCTAAATTCTGACAGCCTGTAATAAACATGAAGAACAGTTTCATCTCAGATCACTAAAATGGCCTTGGGATTCTTGCGTTTAGTTGCACAACAAGCTATTCATTGTCTTGGCATAGAGAGACTTAACCCAGAACTGCAGACTGACTCAAACACCATCCAGTGGAAAAGGGGAGTTACTACATTAGAGTAACAGCTCCGTCTATATTACCTTACCTTTACAGGAAAATGAAAGTATTTCAGAAAACTGGACGGACAGAAGGGCAACTCTACCTCAGCTGAAAGGAGAACAGCTAAAACAGAAGCCTACGGATGTTGGGATGCAAAACTAGATATGAGAAATAACAATATCCAGCAATTACACCTCCCATTTTGCCGCAGACTTTCAATAAGTGACCTCCAAAAGACTGAGGTAATGAACCTCTCTCTTCAACGAGAAAATAAAAATGGCTTCTGTAGATCAGCCATGATCTCTGAACTGACTAGAAAATGACATTCAAATCTTTAAAATATGTACCATGTAATCCATGTGCTCTTTGCACTACAGTCCTGCTATGTCCCTCAGAGAGCAGGATTCAGCACCACCCCATCTGCCTCTCCAGAAACCTAGCTTTTCTCCATGTGCCCCAAACAAGGCTTACGCATCCTATATTCACTGAAAGAAGAGATTAAATAGCCATGGAAGAAAGGAAGGGAGGGAGGGAGGAAACATAGTTGTTCTGGAAAGAAATAGAAAATTTGTTGACTTCTTTCTAGACAGTCATTGTTCTTTGCATTATTTGGATAAGGTTCCTAGAAATTACAAAGTTATTGACCATCCCATTGTAGCATATCCAGACAAGAGACATTGTTCATTCCCTCCTTCCTCTGCCATCTCAAAGTGCCTTGTACACCTATTAGACATTCACAAGGTACTTTGCAAACCTATTACTTGATTTCATGGCTGTACTTCATACAGAAATTAAAAAGAAAAAACAGTTTGAAAGACAACAGCCTAGACCTTCATTTTTCCTGGTTTTAGCCTAATTTTTAAAAGTGTTCATGTAATTGTATTTCATATATTTAGCACTGCTTCTACCTGTGTACTTCAAATCATAGAAAGAATCTGGTTAGAAGAGACTTCTGGAGATCATAAAGTCCAACAACTCAAATCAAGGCATACAAAGCAGACACACACACACTACAGTGAAGATGTTCTAATTTACATTTACTGCACATTTGTCTTTCGTACAAGTAACTACAGTTCCCCTGGCAGGAAGTTACTATCAGAAGTTTACACACAAAAAACAAAGCAGAGAATTTGAATGCTTCTCTGTTTATCCATCTGAGTATTATTATTATGATCTGAAGTTGTTATGTGGGGAGATCTCATCAAAATATAAACCATTCACCATATTTCTAACTCATTTTAGAACAAAACTCAATTGTTTTCTTATTTTATTTGTGTCTTAACATCTTGGTTTTGGAATACTCTGACCTCACTAAAATAAGTTAAATCATTATCAAAAGAAAGTGCAGCATTTGTTTCTTAGTCTTTAAATCATAAGAATTTGTGCTAAAATAGTAAGAGAAAAGAGGAACGCAAGAACCCCCCCCAAACCAAACAAACAACATAAAAACAATCCAGGCTTAAACTGCTCTTAAAAGCCAGTTGCTCACATATTCATCCCAGCATGCCTACTCATGTGAAGCAAGCCTGAGACCTTAATGGGAATGCTTATCTTAACAAAATGACCTTGTACGCAGTGAATACTTAGAACTAGCAAACTTGGCTCATGATATCCAAGTAGCCTGACAGAATAACCTCTCTCCACACTTTATGCAAGCAATGAAACAGGGTTATGTCAACACAATTGTGTTGAATTTCATACACTATAGTTCACTTACTGGAGAGTCTTCAAGAGATAAATAATATTTTCAAAGTTATTCTTGCACGTGCATATTCATAAAGAAAAAATGATGTGAATTCATCTACTGAATAGTGTTCTACAGTCAATAGTTATATTGTTAGCAGCTGGGGACATGAGAGGCTTTCTCCACGTAAGGCTGTGAGGAGAGGCATGCAGATGAAAGGACCCTCACACCTGTGCCGTGATGGCAAGAGTGCTGCAGAGCAGGCGTATTGGGAATGGCCAGCCTCACATATTCATCCTCTACCCACTGCAAGGGGATTGCTGTGCTCCCTGCACGGCACCACAGGTCTGGAGAGATGGCACCCTTCTCACGCAACTAGATGTGGTAACTAGGGATGCCCCCTCTTCAGATCAAAAGGTGTAACAGCAGGCTTACGTGACGTACAAAATGACGTTCCCTGAAAAACCTATACATCCACTAAAGTTTAGAAAATGAGCATTAAGATAAGTAGAATCAAAGTGATATTTTTCATGTGAAACCAAACGTATACCCACTTCCCCCTTGCAGATGAAAACTCAGTGCCAATGAATAAAACTCTTCTACACTCGTATACAGAGCCAGAAATATACTGCAGGTCTGAATGCTGCTGATGCCATGCAGGTCCTCCATCCAAAACTGTAATATTCCCTTACCTGTATATATATAAATTGATCTCATTTTTCTCTGTGATAAAAGAAGCTGTAGTAAGAAAGATGCAGCTCTTGGCAGCTCTCAGCAAGTGGAGAGAAAAGATGAAGAAAAAGAAGTGACTAATTTGAGAATTAGAGTTATACCTCAGCAACGCTTGACAGCAGTTAACTTCTTTATTTCCTCAGCCTCAAAATGGATAAGAATAATAGATAAGCACATTATCAAAATGAATAGCAACAAAGTAATCAGTTACACCATCAACAACAATAAACAATAAACCAGTCAGCTATACTGAAGTTAAATATTCCATTGAAACGGATACATACATCTAACAGCTGGTAAGTCATACTGCTGGCAGCTTTATGAAGAAATCATTGCATTGTTTATATATTGAGCTGATTTTTAAGTCTTTAGCAATATGATTTTTTAATGGGAAGGTAAGAGATTACACAAAGCTTATCCAGTTTCAAAGCAGCATGCTATCTTTACATGGATATGATGCTACAGCCTAGTTTTCTGTGCTGCTATAATTTATCTCTAAGCATTTATGCAGTATTCTACTTTACTCTTGCATTCTTATGCTTCTACAATCTCCTGGGTGTGCTTTTTGGCTAAACAGATAAAAATCTTCTTCGGTGTGATTGAGAACCTGAATATAAACACCTGAGTCTCCGTTTGTGTAAATGCTTTGATTGTATAGGATTGCTTCACATGCATCAGTGGTTAGTAATATTTTTCTCCTATGGACAAAAGTGTAAGCAACAAATGCTTTTGTGTTTAATTTAGTAGCCCAAATGATCTCTTCCTCCTTCAAAAATCTTTACATTTTTACTTCAAAAACTCGTTAAAGAAGCTGAATTAAATTGCCCCTATAGAAATTTAAGATATGAGGAAACATTGGTAGCTAATGAGTTATGTTCTTTATTGAACACATTGGAGTTGGAAGGTGCAACAGGAGAGCAAAACGAATTCTAGGAGCAAAGTAGCAAACAGCTTTGTTTGCTTGAGGTCCACTGTAGATCAGGGTTCACATCTGCATTAACTGTGCACCATTTACTGTTTCATGTGATGTTTTGTAAAGTCTGCTTTTCAGACAGAATTTTATAGCCATATTCAACTCAGGGTGAGCTTCATCCTCATATAGGATGAAACTAAAACAGTTGCTTCAGTCAGAAATTTTTGGGTCTGATTTGTTTGATTTTTAGAAGAAACAAAGTTACAACTGCTCTACAGAAAACAACATTTTAAATCTAATGCATAGGCAAATGTGAGAGGGTTGTGATCTAGCTTCTTAGATCTCAGAGGGAGCCTGATTGCATTCATAACTGTAGCAGGAAACCAGGTGTCACAGCCACTAGACATGATTCTTCTCTTGGTTACATCTGGTATACACCAGTATGAATAAAAAGGAATGTGGGACCCTAGATTCCCTTCTTAGCTCTGTGGCCAAGTCACTGCTGGATTTGGGCAAACTGCTTACCTAATCTTTCCTTCAGTCACTTGATTAAGAAGTAAAATTATATTTGTCCACTCTGCAGGGACTGGTGTGGTGTAATACCGACATTTATAGAATATTTTGAGAGTCCTCAAAAAAGGGTAATGTTGAAATAAAAAACAATGTCACCCTGTCTTGACTTCAGCAGAGAGCCAAAGTGTAGGGCACTCTCTTTCCATTAGCAGAAGTAGATGATAAAGTCAGCTGCTTCTCTGAGGCAAACAAAATCCTGCTTCCCTGAACATAAGAAGAATTAAACAGCTGGAGATGTTTTCTTTTCTCTTAATGTGAAGCTTTCTTTTCTCAACTTCTAACTCAAAAAGCTCTGACACTTTCCTCAAGTAAATGCTACCGGTGTTCATGCAGTTCTGGCTGATGCTTTTTTACTGCTTTTTCTTTCTCTTTACAAGCTGTTTTTGCTGATTCTCTCCTTCAAACAGTTGTGCTAAAGCAATACTCAATAAAGCCCCTCTGTCTGCAACTGTCTGAGAGGCCTCACGTGTGTCTTTGTTTTGGGCAGTGTCATGTGTATGTGGATTGTTGGAGGCCCCCACTGTTTCAACTACCTGGTTCAATAAAGGGGCTTAATGACTTCTTACAAACTTTCTAAAATGGAGGACAATGTCAAAAGCCCCAGTTTCAACCTACAGCAGTGTTATCATCAATACAATCAATCACTAACAATAGCTATACAAAGGCAAACATTTCCTGGCAGTTCTTAAAACTAATCTTAAAGGTGGCATACAAAACAAAATAAATTCAGGCAAGGATTTCCTTTCTTAAATACCATAAAAGTGACAATCACCCTGTCTAAAAATACATTTTTAGGAATTAAAAAAAAAAAGTTTTTCCTCTTTTGTAGATGCTTTGTATGTTCTAACACTACTCTGATGCTCCTAAAATTTCCCATCCTACTTCACCAGTAAGGTGAAGCCAGTTCTACATGCTGTTTTGCAGAGGTACAATGAATACAGTATCTTTGTCACGGTTATAGCTTAAGCTACTTTTTACCCTAACAGCTATGACAACAGTACCTGCTTCTACAATTATAGTAGTGTAATTATGCTTTGACCAGCATGGCTTTAACCCTCCACAGGAACCTTTCTCTACTGGCAGTGTACTTCATTAATTATCTGGCTATTTACATTAAAGGAATGAGAATATTATGTTATATTGGTTCCAACAGCAGTGCAAGTACTTCTGATATGTTCTGCAGTATTTTTTTTAAAATTTATTTTTACTGAATAAAATTCTGATGTTTTTTTTTGTTTGTTTTAAATCATCCTGTAAAAACCTTTATGATTTTGATTTTCGGTTATGAAGCTCATATGAAACATATTTAAACAGTTCTTGCAAGAGACAGCCAACGTTGTTAAAGTTCTCAACAGTCAAAATGAATATAGCTTATTAGTACTACCTTTGAAACACTTGTTTTATTTAACTTTTGGTTCATTTCACAATGAAGTATACTACAGATCCTAACTCAGGAAAAATCAAAACATCTTAGTCTTCACAGGGAATTTTGCTCTTCTTTTTGAGGAAAATACAATCTGATTCCTAATAAGACCAAAATATTACATGGTATTGATGTTGGACCGATTTTCTAGTGACTTGTATAAGAGATTTTATTAAGTACAGAAATAGACAAATATGGAAACACCTTTAGGCTTTAGATCTCAAAGACAAGACATCACTTTTAAGCAGGTGTGCCCTCCTGGGCAGCTGCTTAAGATTAGTAAATTACAAGTTTCGTGATTTTTTTTTTTTTTTTTTCTTAAATATGGCTGAAGAATAAAATCTTTAGTCTGGCAAGTTGGAGTCAAACTGCCACAATGAGCACCTGTTGAGAAAGCCCATTATTTGAAGCTGGGGGTTCTGGGTGAAAAGATCACTGTGAATTAATTTTGATTGCTTCACAAAACTCTGCATAACAAACAGTCTCTGATGGGGGTATCAGGGGACTTCCATTTGAAGGGGAGAAAAAAAGATTTTGTTTCTAGGAAGGTAACACAATCTCTGCAGTGACATTAAAACACACCAGTGGCTGCACTTGCCTGAATCTCTCTTCTGAAACAGATTGTATGTGCTTAGGTTACCAGGTATTATGCTCTGGGAGAGGAAAGAGAAACAAATGATATCAAAATCTTATCTGAAAGATTAGCTAAAAAGAATACGGTCAGAGATCCATGAATCCTGCCTAAGGCAGTTATTTGTTCACAAGTTTATAACAGCCCCATCTCTGTGTGTTCTGGATTGCTAGATACATTGCCAAAATGGAAAAGAAAGAAGTGAACAGATCAAGGGATAGTTTTTTGCAGTTGACAAAATACATCATCAGCTTTCTTGTATGAGTTAAGTCTAATGGCAAGTTAAAGAAACACTAAGGATAGTAATATCTGGTGAATATTTCTCTTTCCTGGTATAGAGGCTATTGAATTTGAAGCAATTTCTTTCTCTCTGGAAAGAAGTTTCCATCTGAAATATACAAAAGTACTACCTGTCTGTCATCCCCGATTAAATCTAAGGCCAAGCTTACCATCTGTTTGTGCAAATGAAAAGTGTAATATTCCACCAACTACTCTGCATGACCACTTTACTTAAGGGTTTCCTGCAAAATGATTTCTAGTTCATCCAGAGCTTATTTTTAGAACAAAAAGAATCAGCAGAAAGCACTATGCTTTTAGCTAATAATCATGATCCAATTGAGTTCATGCTTGATTTATCAACTTTTAGCCATTAATATTGCATGAATTAGTACATTTAAGATTCACTCAAAACTGACTGTAAAAGTTATGATAGGAAGATAGTGCTCATAGCAAATTTTCCCTTTTTATGTATTTTTGTTTTTAAGGCTGCCTCAGTTATATCATCATCTGAATACTAGTTGCACATACACAAGTATTTCCAAGTGTTTGGAATCATGTGGGTACCAGAGGCATGTATCTACACCTAGCAAAATCATTGCAGCCATAGTAAAGTCAGAAAATGGCCACACATTCTGTTAAATAAAGATAAATGAAAAACTCTAGATAAATCAGATCATGCACTTTGTCCATTTCTGGTATAGGTAAGGAGTTGCTCTAATATTAGACCACAAAACATCTAATCTTTTCAACTTCTGCAGTACCTTGGTGCTATACTACAGGGCACGACAGCCACCTGTGCAAGGAGATACTCAGTGTGTTCTGCTTTACTCTAGAAACCAGACTGATACTGTAACAACCCCAAAACAGAAATATCAGAAGATATCTTCAAGCAGTGATGTGCTTCTGTTGTAGATAAAAAAGGAAGAACTGACCTGCTTGAAGTAGAAAGTAAGCTCTGTACTGTTCAAAGGTATGTCAGCACCCTTTACCTGGATGTGCCTTTGATGACACCACCATCCTACAGGCCTCAAGTCCAGTCCCTGCCATCCCAGAACCATGCTGAAGAGAGATGCACAAGGGAGGAGCTGAATGTACAAAGATAGTGCCTGGTAAAATCACTTTTGCTTTGGAGCATTTTTTTCCCCAGGAAGCTTTTTTCAAGCCTCTTCTATCCTGAGCCTCTCAAAGTTATTGCATGCATCTCTTCAACCAATATATTTTCTTGCTTATTCCATTCTTCACATAATATAAGGCAAGAAGTAATGGGTTAAAAAAAAAAAAAAGTTACTTCTTTTTTTAAGATAAAATATGTCTAATGATGCTCCTCCAATTCTATAATATATTCAAAAAGCAGAGCAGAGATTCTACTAGAAAAAATATAAGCAGTGGAAAAATATGTAGCATACTAGTCTGTTTTTTTCTTTTTTCTTCACGTCTCCAAAACAAGCTACAAATCTCCCATGTTGAAAAGTTCTTCCTTAAGTTAATAAAATCTGTCACTTTCCATAATGGTTGATTTGAAGAAAGTCCACAGGTGCACTATTCTGTTGTTCACAGCTTGGGAAGTCAAGGCTTATAATAAAAAGCCCTCTGTGTTATGGTCCTCCTTCCCCATCAATTCACATCAAGTGTTATTAGAATCATCTGCCACCTCAGTGGTGCTTCCTCTGTGCTCAAACTGCAGAAGCAACAATGACATTTTACGGCTCTGCAGGTGCTGCTGTGTGTGGTCACGAACACAGAAGTGTGGCCTGCTATTGTTCTCTGGTAGCACTTTGATCTCAAACACAAAAAGCTGCATAGCTGGCTGCCCTATTCATTCTTGGGCTGGGTTTATACGGGTAAGAGAAAAAAAGAGGTGACAAGAGATGGGCAATCCATAATATTTATTTCAACAAATGCTTCAAATCTTTTTAAACATCATAAGAACATGGCTCATTAAACTACAACAGCCTTGAAATTGTGTTATAAAACCACAAAACAAAAAATCAATACTTCTGCTGGAAAGGAGGTAATGAAATATATTGAGCTGGTTGAAAAGTGGTTTGTATGAATCATAATATTATTATGGGCACACCACTTCTACTCCCAATACTTAAAGTTAACAAACTAGGGAGTGCTTTCTTCCCCATTACTTAAACAGGTGTTACAGGGTAGTATTTATCAAAGTTATTTTCCAGAGTCAATCCTTCTGCTATAAATAATGCTGGGATACAGGGGCTTAGTAAAGTGAGATCAATTCAATGCATATCTGCTACCTGAGCTTCAGCTGTTGTATTATTTCACAGTCTGATCAATACCCTGCTCCATAAGAGCAGAGAAAAAGCCACAACACCACCCTGATGAGTCACTGTAGGTTTATTACTGAACCAGAAGGATGTGACATTTCTGATGTTAGTAAAGACTAATTTGGGTAGCAGCATTTGACCACTATTAAATAGTTTAACTCTCTATTTCAGGTCTTTGCAATGCCTCGTCCATTTTTTTTCCAGCAGTGTTGGATAAATGCTTCTGGAATTAACACTCCCTCTGCAGCCAAAACAAACAAAGAAACAAAACTTCTGAAATATTACTTAGAATTACTTCTCATTTACTTTAAACTGGGGTTATTGCTCTTCAGGTGAATCCAGAGAAATTCAGTACTTAATGTTTTAGCATAGGAAGCTGATGAAAAAGAAAGAAAAAAAAAGTTATTGAACATTTTGGGTGAAGAAACAGGAAGGAAACACTCACAGAAGAGGCTTACATTATACAATTCTCCCAGATGAAAATGTAGGTTTCCTCTCAGGAGCTGTGCTGTAATTTTGTATCAGACAGAACCCCAGAAAAAAATTACCCTTCTCTACTCATACCCTCACATGTACGTATGGTGAAGAGTTTCTTTCTAAATGTATTTCTCAAGAAAAAAAAAAAATAAATCAAACAAATACTTCAAAACGAAGAACAGAAGCAAGAGGACATTGAATAGTAATGAAATAAGATTCTAGCAAAAGGCTCAGCAGCTACTTGCAGCCAATGTACTCTCACCCTCCTCTGAAATAAAACCCCTGATCTGCCAGAACTGCCCATCCCTGCCAACCTCCTTTTGTAGTATAATCAAAAGATAGTAAAAGCTTCCCATACCGAAATTCAGCCATTTCAAAGACAGTGCTACATCCACACAAGTCTTTAGAGAGGAAGTGAAGAAGAAAGCCATATATCAAAAGGCAATTCATGGAGGGAATTAAGAGTGGTTTTTAAGATTTCCTTAGCGTGCTTAGATTAACTGCTTCCACTGGAGAAAATAAATAAATAAATAAAAATACAGAGGACCAAGTAGAATCCAAGCTGGACTTTACTGGAAGAAAGGAATACAGAGGATAACCTGAGACCTCCGTATCTCTGACGTGCTGAAGAGAGACAAGATGAGATCAATTCTTAGTTCAAGACAAAGCCATCCAAGACATTTCCACAGTTGCCACTGCTATAGCCAAAAACTTCTCTGCGCATCGCTTCTTACTCTACGAACACCATGAAGGTACATTAAGCCATTTCACTGGACTTCAGCCCTTCTGGTCTCCCACAGTGGAGATCTGTCCTAATAACTGCCTGCATGTCCCATCATCTTCAGGTAGTTACTGTGATACTGGAAAGACCCAGATGGTCCAATCACCAACAGACATTTAGTTTTACATCTCAGCAGAAGAAATCTCACTTCCTATAGCACATGAGCAGGGAGCTGGCTCTACAGAAACCGAGGAAATGCCATACTGTAAATGAACATCTCGACTTCCCCTTAGCATGCAGAATAGATTGGTTTCTTCAATCCCAGCTTGGGTCCTTTCCAAATTATACTTTGGTTTTACTGCTTAACAGAGAAGGAGTAAGGGTGCTACAGCTGCTAGCTATTGATATTTAATCTTAAATTTATTTTGACTTTTTTTTTTTTTTTCTATAAATACTCCTATCTTTTGCCAGTTGTACTGCTGTTACAACCTTTTCCAGTAGCTGTCAACATCATACAGAGCTTTAACCCTAGAGAGAGAAAAACCAGAGGAAAAAGAAATGAGAAGAGGGTAGAAGAAGAAAGACAGAAAATTACTAAGTCTGAAGAACGATATATCACACCACCACAGAACTCCCTGCTACTTCAGAACCTTTGATGGTCAGTATTTGTACAGGAATTTTGTCTGCTCACAGTCATATCTCCCCAAAAACTAATCTGGAAATGTAGCAGCCTGGGTTTGGCCCTCTGTGGCGGGCCAAGAGCACACAGCTCCCCACAGGCATGTGCCATTTCAGCTACAGGATCACAGATCGGGATCTGTCAGCATGTTGCCCCACTCACACACAAAGACTACTCAAACGACAAAATAATTGCTTTCCTTTTACTAGCCATAAAAATAATAATTAAAAACAAACAAACAAACAAAACACTTTTTTTGCAAACTGCTGCCAGATAGGGCTAACAGAAGAACAATCTCATTATGTCAGTCTAGCACATCAGCTGGTAACTGTCCTCTGTCATGGGATTTCAGCCATTTGTTTCCACAGAACATTACTGAGTTTAGGTGAATTTGTATCAACACTTTTAAAAAGCCTAATTTTTGGTCAGAGCAGGCCCAGCACTTTCTAAAAATCATGTTTCTTTGTGATGGTTTAAATTGAGTATTATGTAAATTGAGATGGCAAAATATTGAACAGCCCTGAAATTTGAAGTTGTGGGGCATTGTGGGGACAGAACTGCTGCCAGCATTTTTCTTCTGAATAAATGTGACCTTTACAATGCCACATGCTTAGTTTTATAAGATATTTATAACCATTTCTGTTCCATGAGCACCTATGTAGTATGCACATACAGTAAAAGACTATTCTGAACAATTTCTTATCTAAATATTTAAAATAAATGAAAACGAAAAGTAAGGAACTATTGTTAGCAATATTTTATGGAGCATATCGATAGATTAGAAGAACTTGCCCAAGGTGACACATGCCCAGAAGATGGAAGTTTCACTTACTAAATAAGGCCCTCACGGTTTAACACAGGCAAAACCTTTACATAAAGCTTCAAGGCTCCAAACTACGCACAATTAAAATGTAATAAGTTCAATTCAACAGCATCAATATTAAAGTGTGTGCACCAAGCTAGTCTAAGCGTCAGTGGATAGAGGTGGAGGGAGAGAAAAAAAAATCTGTTCAAACAGCACCTATGCATTAAATTAAATTTCAGTATTGCTGTCAACTTTTCATTTTCACTAATGGCTTTTAAGAAAGCCAGACATTTTTCCTCAGTCCATTTTACCTTTTCCCTCCATTTGACAAATATTGATTTTCATTTCCTCCAAGTTTAAGTGCATTGAATACTATTGTGACTGTTTTGTTTGCTTTTTTGTTTGTGTCCCAGCTTTATCGAGGATGCCAGCATGAATGCATACAGCTTTGGAAAGAGAGAATTGGTTTAATAACTTCATCAAATCCAGGAGAGAACATAGGAGCACAGTCTGCTGTTCTGTATAGGTCAAGCAAGACAAGTGACTCTAGGCAGCTACCTAACATCAGTAAGGAGATGGCTGAAGAAATAGCCTTGGCGTTTTAAGCTGTTACTGCTAATGCTCTGTCACAACAGGACAAATTATGGAGTGTTCTTCCTCCACTTCAGTGCAAAGTTGGACACGCTGTCTTAAATGGCCTTCAGTGGCATTTTAAGCTAAGCCTCTTTTCTAGGCAGTTGGCCCTTTAGGAGGCTTGGATTGGAATGTAAAATATCATTAAATTCTGTCTCAAAGAAGTTGTAGCTTTACAAATTCTTTTCTCCCTGACTCACAGACACATCAGCTCTACCTCCAGTTTCATAAGAGCTTCTTCTTAAGATTTGTCCCAAGTGCACCAGGCATGTTCACAACTTCTATCTTAAAGCCTTATATACCAAGTAAAAGGAAAAAAAAAAAAATCACACTGTTTTTGCAGTAATATGAATAGAGTGTTTATATGATTTATTCCACCCGTTTAAGCAGGGAGGGGTGAAGGTCTCAGGGAACAAAAATAATCTTCTGGATGGAAAGAGAAAGATAGTTACATCTTAAACTACCTTGGACACTTTTAGAGAAATCGTTTGTGCAGTGCTCAGACACTCAGTGTTAGAAACCAAAACAGGTTGAACAGGCTTAAGCAGGGGACACAATTCATTTAGGCTTGTCAGCACCAAAGGTGTGTGCTGGTATTATGGGATCCCCACGGCCAAGCTAACCGTCACAAACAGCCTCATCCTCCTCGGCAGCTCTGACATAACTTGCCAGCAGGACTCGGTATTCAGTCTGGGCAACTAAAGCCTACAGACCTTTGAAATCATTTATGTCTCTCCCTACAATTTACTATTTGCTAGATTCTCTAGCCAACAGAATGATAAAAGTTCATATGAACACATACTTAGCATTGAGGATGTTTATCCCCTTAATTACTGTACACATGGAACAAATGTTGGCTTCACTATGTATTAAGTGTCACTTTAAAATGCCATTGAAAGGAAGAAAATTTAGAATTAATCACAGCTAAAGAAAGCTCATTATCAAAATCGTACTGGTCTGAAGAAAGTCTTAACATTATTCATCTGGTTACTCTCGTTGGCTCAGCTTTCAAACTATTTTTCATGGAAAAAAAAAAAAGCATCAAAAACAAAGCAGTGACCAGTGGGGCTAGATTTATGATGTTGTGCCTGACCACTCCACTTTTTTCTTTCCATATTCAATCCCAAATACTGCTTGTGTTGCACCACCTGATGCCAGGTGCTGCAGGGCTTCTGCTACACCCACCTGACATTGTGATGCTGCATTTTTAAAACCTTTAAATAAAAAAAAAAAAAATAGACCTTTGCACTTCAGCACTGCCCCGATCAAAGGAGCTGTCTGTATAGATGTCGTGAATGCCTGCTAACATGGAGAGACTTCTTTCTCAGAGAAGGAAATGACACCAGAAGTTTCAGGGCAGAAGGTTCCAGTAAGGCCCTTCCTTTTTTACACTCATGATTGAAACTGACATAGGCATGGAGATGCTTTTGGTATTCATCTAACCAGATGGAAACTGCTTTTCAAAAGTTACAGTAACTTCCAAAAGTTAAGAAGAGCCTGCAATTTGCGTTAGATTAGTTAACTGCTATGGAAAGGAAGATGTCATCACTTCCTCACTCTACAACTCTCCAGTAGTTCTCACAGGTACACTGTACGTAGTCATCTGTACACAAGCCCATGGCCCCAGCCACCATGCACAGCATTGCAGAGGATGCCTTCAACACCTCAGTTTTCACCAGCTCCCTCAATGCTAAGTGGACTTGATCATTAAAAGATTTCTCTTTCCCCCTCTCCTGTGCTCACCTGTAGTGCTCCTCTTCCCATATCATTAAGTGATTTTTACTCTTACGATCTTTAGACTGAGGATTAAAAAAAAAATACACATCTAAAGAAAAACTGAAGATAAAACAGAAACTGAAGACACTCATAGTAGGAGAAAGCTATAATATGATTTGTGCTTGAAACTTAATTTCAATCATTGCCATGCTCGCACCCACTTACTTGTGAAGCACTCCAGTCACTGCACGTAGTTCAGGAAGTCCCAGTATCTCGTGTCTCTAGAACGAGGAGATCTCCCCAAGGAAGAATCACTGTGCACTTGCCATTTCATAGGCATCTGCTAGGCCATTGCCAGTAGTGGCAGAGGGACTGGCTCCAGGTTGCCGTTCTGATATTAACTATAGCCTATATGTAAAAAAACAGAAATACTAAAATCAGAAAAGTGAACATAAACATACCTATCTGGAACTCTATTCTCAGCTGAAAGTGCACATTTTCCAACTATTCCTGGTCTTCCCTAAAGACAGATATTTCCAAACCTCTATTCCTCCTTAACATTTGTGTCTAGAGATAGGTGTATATATATGAGATTTTATCGTACATTAAATCTTTAAGTAAGTCATTATATTTCAGCTCAACAGCTAAAAAACATTGCTTCTGGCTTGTGTGAATAACTAACTGCACCCATTTATTTGCAAAACATTATTTTAACTTCTGTCAATGCATATTAATGAGGGAAGGAAACCAGATAGAAAATGATACTTTGATTAAAATAAATAAATAAATAAATAAATAAAAATGAGAAGTACTGCAGTCTGGCAGGGAGACGGGAAAAATAAAAGACACATAGTCACACCTTCACTTGCCAAGTAAAACTGGCCTCCTGCAAAGATGCAACCAGGTAGCTCACTACTTGAGGACTCCCAAAAGCAAAAGTACACTCCCCAGAAAAAAAAGGTCAGACCAAACAGCAACTGTTGCGTTTTGATGGTCAGCAAATATTTTTTTCAAATAGGGTGGAAGAGATTTGGGGACTCCTGCAGCAGGGAGGGCTTGCAACCTGTCCCTGAAGAAGTCTCAAATCACATCCCGGCGCAGGGGAAAGCAGAAATCCCTCCACCTTTTCCCCAGGCAAAAAGCATTTGGATTTGGGCATCCTCTGCACGTGAAATAAGCCAGGCAATTTGCTGCCCCCCTTCATCTCACATCCCCACTTCGTCAATAGAGAAGCCTCGCTGCTGCCTCTCCGAAGAGGCACTTTCTCTCCAGCCTGCTGGGTCCCTTCGGCCAGCCCCCACCCCCAACACCCCTCCCAGCCTTCCGCTCCCTCTGCCCGCAGCTCCCCGGGGTGCCCGGGGAAGCGAAGCGCAGCGGGGCCGGCGGCTGCTCTCCGCCAGCCGCTCCTGGGGGCTCACCGCCTCCTCTCCCGGGACATCCCCCAGATCCAGGGGGCTACAAGGGGGCTGCCAGCGGCAGCCTCAGCCCCAGGCTTAGCTCAGGCGGCCCGGGCAAGTTGTGCCCGCTACCAGCCCCGTTTTTAACTAAATCACGTCTCTGGGTGCGGAAAATTACTCGTGCTGATTAGATGAATGCGCTCAACAATCTTTGGCGCTTAGGAAAGGAAAAGAAGAGATGGAAAAAAAAAAAAAAAAAAAAAAAAGACTCTGTGCTTTATTTTAATGGATCATAAAATTGCGATGGGCGGGAAGGGAGCAAGGAAAGAAGGAAAAACTTTTATTGCTAATGAGAAAAACGCGGCCACACGACCAGGACTGTAAAGGAAAAGAAAAGCGCTATTCCTGACAGGATTAACGCCGTGCCCGTGACCAGGAGACATCGAGGCGAAGCGGGCACCTTTGTGCGCCTGCCGGGGGCGGCTTCGTGGAGAGAACTTCCCCCAGCCCCGTGTCAAATAACGGGAAATTTAACATCCTCCTTTCCCAGAATGAATTATCCCCCCCCCCCCGACACACACACCGTACCTCCCAGCTTCTCGGTTCCTTGACGGCCCCGGGACAGGGCTGGGGGACGGAGGGTGCCCTCCTCGCACCCACCTTGGAGGCCTGCAGCTAAACGAAGCGGCGCCAGCTGCCCCCGGGCAGGAGTAACTGGGGAGAAGCCGCCCGCCGTCTCCTCCATCAGGCGGCCCGGGCGGGGGGGGGGGGGGTCGCCCCTCGCAACCCGCCGCTGCCCCAGGACCTGAGGAAACGCCCGCCGACAGGCAGGGAGGGAGATGAGGGGTCTGCCGCCCCCCAGGGCGCCTCACCTGGGGCGAGGAGCGGGAGCTCCCCGGGGCGGCGCCCGCCTCCCCTCAGCGGGCGGGGGTTACCTCAGCCGCGCCCAACGGTCGAACCCCAACGGTCACCCCCAACGGTCGCTCCCAACAGCCACACCCAACGGCCGCCCCCAGTCGAGGGGCGCAAACCTACGCTTGGTTCCAAAGGAGAATTAGTTAGTATTGCGTTGATAAAAGCATTAAAGTCTGTTTAATTTACCTTTTTCTGAGACCGAGCGGTGACTCGAAATTCTTAAATATTCACATTGACAAGCCGGCGGGCTCTAGCGTACAGCTTACACACGAACAGAAACGCGTATCGTATACCGGAGGAACCGTCGCGTTCACACAGGGAAAAACGTTCTAAAGTTGTGGAGTCCGAGAGGTATTCAGGCTACAGCGTTTGTACTTTACTAAGTATTCATAATCATAGTAAAATTCCTCAGGAAAAGTTTTTCTCACCCCATCACTTCAGTGTTAAATCCTCTGTTATGCCCCAATTGCAATTCAGGGTACTGGGAGGGGGGGGGAGAGCAAGGAGATTACTTCTAAAAGGCAGGCAACTCCCCCCATACATACTGATATCAAAGGAAATCCCACAAAGCAAAATACCTGAATTTTGGAATTGTAAACAAAATATATGTATATACACAATGAACATAACATTGGTCATTCCTTTTTTTTTTTTTTTTTTAAGCATCTATAATTTGAAGGCAGCCAAGCTGATTTATTTTTCATAAATAATAATGTTAGGGAGATATAACTCTACAAGGTGAAAATACTAAGCTGGATTCTGTCTCCAAACTCCCACTGAGGTTAACGATCATTGCAGATGCATAAGGGAAGCCAAATCATGTGCAAGGCCAAAGCATTTTTTTTTTTTTTTTTTTTTTTTTTTTTTTTACAATCAAGTTATAAACTCCATATAATACATGGAGGCTTGCAAGTGGACATCTTAACACAGATATAGCAGCGTAAGCATGCCACAAACATAGAATCTCATATAATAAAATTAATATCAAATATAAAGCATTTGAACCAAATCAAGCCTTAAATGTGATAAAAAGTATTCCCTTCAAAGGAAACTTACCTAGGCCCAATAAGGTCTTTGCTAGCAGCATTTTTTTTTTAATAAAGAAATGAAAAATGACAAATATCTACCATTTTATGAGAAGGCGTAGTTGATTAGTTAAGGAGAAAGTTCCCATTATTAGGGAGTATGAAAAATATACTAGCAATTAATATGCAGTACATATATGTATACCCATACTTACAAATATAAACACACACATACAACCTGGACAGTTCATGTTAACCAAGGAAAGGCTAAATAATACATTCAAAATGATTACTAAATACAGGTACACTTTAAAAACACAGAGACAGCAAATTTTATCTGTTGCAAAAAATGTATTTGATTACTCGAGTAAAATTACAGTATCTCTGCTGTTAGTAAGTATTAAATGTTAAAGAAACTGGACCTCTTTTTCCTTTCAACTTTCCAAGAAAGTGCATGTAACAGTCCAAGGTTCCCCCTGCCCCCCCCCCATACCTAATACAAAATAAACAAACACTATACTTGTTCCCTTGGTCAAGGAGTAGGGCTTGGTCTTGTAAGGAACATATGTACATTTTAATGAAAGTGATGTCTTATTGTATATACAGGAGCATCTACAGTTGTCCACGGAAGTTGTTCAAGATGCTATACTTAGCAGCATTGTGAAAGTCCAGCACATTTTCTATAATGAATATACCTACAAGGCAAAATGTTACGTCTCAGTTTCAACTACCAAAACAACACTTCAGTATCTTCTCTAATAATCTGCGTGCTTATTACTGTACAGAAATGTATTAACATTTAAGACAACTCAAGTAAAAAGCACAATACAAATAACAGTTCAAAACAGAAAATGTTAAACCTACAAAAATTAAAGCAGTTTTAATTTTATAATAAAAATCAAAAACTGAGCTGTGTAAAGGACCCACACTGTTCAGTCTATATTCTTTCAGTCTTTTTCTTAATTCTGTTTGGAAAAATTAAACAATGTGTGTGCTGATAAAATTTCCAGCAGGATCAAAGTGTACATTTATATACAGATTTTTATTAGAGATCTAATGCATCACTGAGGCATTGCATCAATACCAGAGTTCATGTTAAACTGGATATAGAAAATAAGTTAATGCCAGAATAAGATCACCTAGCAGAACAGACTTGCAACTGCCATAAATGTTACAGCAACTTTACAGCACTCTAGTCGATTAGTATTTAGTTCAAAATACAGGAGACCAAAGTTAATGCTTGCATTTGTTTGCAAAGCAAGGTTATATCACTAATAAATAAGCTCTCTTAGAACTCTAGAAGTAGAACATGGTACAAAAAAAAAGTCTTTGCAATGTTGTAGTTTGCAGTTTGAAAAAAGCAACCCTAGGTTGCACTATTTCAGGAATGTTATAGTTTTTTCTAATTTGTTACAATTTCTTTGTTGTCTTCCACGAAACGTGTAAAACGGAAGTTTGTCCCATTTTCATTGCTTGCCATTTTCTCCAGACCAGCTAGAGGTGCGTTGGGTTCTGAATTCGGGAGCTTTTCCAGGCTTCCCGTCAAGCCGCTGATGGGCGAGCTGCCCCCGTTGCCCAGGCCCCCCGGTGGCGGTGGGATGCCGCCATTCTGGATGACGGAGATCTCGTTGGTCTTCATGGCCAAGCCATTGGAGAGCGCGGCTGCGTACTGGTTCCAGAAGCTGGAGGGGTCTCCATTCCCTGACCGTGCAGCCAAATCTTTCTGAAACATTTCTGGGAACTTTATAGGATTGCCTCCTAGAAATGTCATGGGGCCATCTACAGAAAGTCGTCTGCCTCGTCTTGCAGGAGTACTGTTCCACATGTGAGTGCCCATGTGAACCTGAAAAGACAGAAAGAAGAAAACAAACAAACAAAAAATAGTGGTTGGCAGGGATTTCAAACTAATTTTCATCACAGAGAAGGCAGCAGTCCATAGACATGTCCGGTCTTGTTATGTGATGAAGGGCACTAAAAGTAGTTGGATCCAGGGCTTCATTTCCCATCTGAAACAATAAATAAGCTGCTTTTGGATCAGCCCGTCACCATTACCCAGAATATTCTGTTTTCCTGCTGAACAATACATTGCTTGTTACTTTTTTTCAATTATTAATATTTTTTATTACATATATTTAGCTCATAATGACTTCATGTTACTCTTCCAATTGCAGATAGCTGCTTTTGGGGCTAGAATTGCTACATCCACTTTCATTGCAGTGGTAAGTATTGTATTTGACACCCTTTACCCTATAAACGTCCTTTCAGAGAGGCAGAAAGTATCCTTTACTGATTGCTCATCGGAGAGCCTCGTGTATAGACAGAATGGCCTGAAAGTAATTATTCATCTCACATTACTGGCAGCAACCTCTAGAGAAATACTCTGTCAACAGAAAAATGTACACAGTAAAGTGCTCAACTGGTGTTCTAAAACTTAAGTATATTTGCTTTTCCAAACACATATCAGTAGGAAATGTTAGTTATATAATCAATTAAAGCAATGCCCATTAGTTCCAGAATTATGTTAATAGTTTTTTTAAACAGTCATCATTTTACATGATAGTTACAAAAAAACAACATCTTTGATAGCCTTTCACTTCTTTAAGAGGTGTGTGAGTTACTGAATGCATTTCTCTATTAATTAATATTTCTTACCAATACTTGGCTGTTCTGTTTCACACTGTACATAGATGGTCTTTGCTGGTAGGTGAACTCTAATTAAGCATCAAAAACAGATCACGCTTCGGACCTGCTGCCAGTGCAAGCACTCAACAAGAGCCCATCTAGTACTACCACCAGGGCTGACTAAACAAACACTCCAGCTGTCAGGCCACAGACACCCAAAGGTACCACTGCTTGCAACTCTAACAGATGTGAACACTGCAAAAACCCCAGCAAGGCCAAAATGAAACCTAAGAACAGCAAGAGGAAAAAGTACCTTCAGATTGCCTTTTGTTGTGAATGCTCTTCCACATATAGTGCAGGCAAAAGGTTTCTCACCAGTGTGCGTCCTTTCGTGGATCTGCAGAGCGCTGGAGGAAGAAAAAGTTTTCCCACACGTGTTGCAGTAGTGCTGTTTAGGGGTTCTTCTGGGGAGAGCAGGCAGCAAGACAGGGGACGTGGCAGAGGAGGAGAGCGGCCCTGCAGCAGCTAGACCAGAGGGTGTCTCCTTGCTATCCTGAGGAGAGCCGTGCATGAAGCCGTTAACCTCGGTCTTTATGAGCGATGACAGCGAATTAGCAGGCATAACCGAAGAGTTCTGATTAGGGCCGATACTGGAGCTGGGCTCAAAAAGTTGTGATGGTAGATCTCGCATTTGATGTGTCAACATGTGTTGCTTCAAATTACCCTTTGTGGAAAAGCCACGATTGCAAACTGTGCAAATAAATGGTCTCTCTTTGGTATGACTTCTGTAATGAATGTCCAAGGCACTCTGACAAGCAAATGTTTTGCCACAAATGTCACATGCGGTGTTTTTAAATTTACCTCTATCTCTGAAAGGAAAGAGCATACTCAGAGACTCTTCTTTAATCATTTTATCAGTGTTACTAGATGTCAAGTCCAAAGCACCACTGTTTGCAGGGGTTGGAGACAAACCATTGGCAAACTCGCTGGGTAAAGCTCTTACTGGTTTATCTTCAATACTTGGTGACTTGTGGTAATCATTAGTGCTGTTGGATGGGGACAAGGCCTGCATGGAAGAGGTAGACTCTGAGACAGCAGGGCTTCCAGCACTTTGGCTTTCCATATCACCGCCGACCGATGACGAATCGTTAGTCAAAACATCCCCTTCCACTGACCCATTTTCAACTGACTTTAAGCTTGCCTGAAGTTGTTCAGCAAGTCCTGCATTGATCATCTTCATCTGGTTTTCTAAAGCAGCAATACTTGACATTTCCAGGGGCAGAGGGGAAGAAGACAAGCTGTCTTGCGATGCGTCTGCAGATTTAGGTGTATCTGGCACACTGCTGTCAGGACAGTCTTCCATGTTCTCATCTGAGAAGTTGTCTATATCATCAAAATTCTTATCATCAAAAGATCCCGTATCGGATTCCATTGACTCAGGATAGTTTTCTGTGACCGGGGTGTTAGGGATCTGCCCTCCCATGTGCATTCGGATATGCTGCTGCAGCACTACGGCATTGGTGAATTTTTTCTGGCAGATTGGGCATGAATGTTGTACTCTCAGTGGGGGCATGGCACGGTGGACACTGTAATGAGTCTTTAAGTTGCCTTTAGTAGTGAAAGCGCGACCACAGATTTTACATTTAAACGGCCTCTCACCAGTATGCGTGCGATAATGCATTTTCAGTGCGCTCTGGCAACTGAGAACTCGATGGCAAATGATACACTCATTAGGATCAGTTGCCTTTTTATCTATGTTTTCTACCAGTTGCTGTAATTTCGATGTTTCGGATGCTGGCGTTGAATCCAATAGTCCTCCAAATGGAAATTTTGCCTTAAACTGCTCTGACATTAGAGGCATCAGTGGATTTGTAAAAGTGGCAACGCTGCTGGAGCCCGAGTCTGCTGCCGGTGAGCTCACAGAGCTGCTCACGTTAGTGACGGAGCTTGCGTTTTGAGGGTTTTCTTCTGTTTTGCCATTTGAGGTAGGCAAAGCACCAGCCTCTACCTCATCAGAAAGTCCATTGGAGATTTTTGATGTGGGGTCAGCTGTTCCCGAGTCACTCTTGACAGAGCAGGGAGGGCTAGCAGAAGGATGGCTAATGGGAATCGGCTGAGGTTCCTCAGTTTTGATGAACGGGGTCAAGCTTGGTATTGTTGGTGGGAGTGGCAGCCCCACAGAAGTCGTCAAGGTGGAGAGGACTGGCTTGCTGTCCAGCCAGCTCGTGACAGGTTTCTCTGGTGGTATAGACATCCCGTAAGGAATACCCGTGCTTGTAGGAATATTGTCCAAATGCTCTGGCACTGGGTACGGATTCATCTGAATATGAGGGTATTTTTCTTTATGACGCTGAAAGTGGACTTTTAAGTTTCCCTTTGTGGAGAACCTATTTCCACATATGTTGCATTTAAATGGCCTCTCACCAGTGTGAGAACGCAAATGAATCTGCAAGGCACTGTCACTCCCAAACACTTTAGCACAGAACCTGCATTTATGCTTAAAGAACGCCTCATCTGAATTACTTTTCGCTTCGAAAG
>NW_023304263.1:0-7500 GCF_011077185.1 Oxyura jamaicensis | reverse complement strand
GCCAGAGCTAAATTCTCTCAAAGATTTTCTAACTCGATGTCAAAAAAACTAATAATCTCCAGCGATCTTGAAACTAAGAACAAATCCATCCTAATGAGCACAATTAAAAAAAAAAAAAAAAAAAAAAAGTCTTCCTTATGGATGAATCAAAACGAACACTAGATGGGGTTCCAGTTGCAACAGTTTCTTCAAAAAGTTCAGTGCAGTTTCACTGTTCCAGTGACACGTAAAAGAAAGGCTCCTTAAGGCTATATCTAAACTTTGGCTACATAAACATTGGCAAAGGGACAAGAAACTAAATCCCTGTTGTTTGGAGGGTAAAACGGAGCTATGGGAACTACCTGTCAATCTCCTCTTCGGGGGTCTGGCATCTGAGGGGTGACAGGGGAATAGGGTTAGCAAAAGAAGCAAAGCTGATAAGGTGAAGCTAAAATAAACTACCAACTTCCTGCTAAGCAACCAGTAAGACTCAATTCGGGGGTCACTGGCAAGATATTGAAGTACATATTGTGATCTGAACCCTGTCACCTTTGGATGGAAGGAGGCTAGCAAAGGTTAAAACAGCTGAACACTTAAGTTTTTTTTCTAGCACCAGCCATACAGACACAAAGCAACAATTTCGCCTGAGCATTTCAACTTTCCTTTTTTCAAGGCTGCAAAGCACATAGGTGCGATGCACCTTAAAGTATAGAAAATGCACACAGCGAAGCTTCCTTGATGGGCGTTTGGCCAGAGACACTCCTTTTGATTTTTGCAAACAGTTTCAAGGAACACAATTGCATTTTCTGAGAGGCACCTCAGGTCACTTCAATAGGGATTCATGTTTCCACAATTGCAGCATGAATATGGTTAAAAGCGAGTTATGCAATAAGAACTGGTACAGCTAAACATACAGGAGGGCTTGTCCTCGGAGAGCCAGATGGTACTTAGCATCAAAAAGATAAATAAGGTACAAACTAAAACATAAATATTTTGCAGCAAGACAAAGATGCGGGTTATGTAGGGGAAGCACGCACAAAATGGGTCTGAACTAACCCCGGGTTTAGACGACTCCCACCATATGGGTTTCAGTAATTATTTCTGAATTGCATCTGCATAAGTGATATTTCACAAGGCCCTCTACACTTCGGGCTTACCTTTGGAAAAAACACAAGTGTCTGTTCTGAATTGATACACTGCAGTTATCTCACAAAAAGGCCTAATTACGTAACAAACTAAAAGCAGCCTAACCAAGCAATTATTTCTCTTAAGCACCCTGCCCTTCAGATCCTACTTAAAGAAAGCGATCATAATTTCTCTCATTTCATGAGCCCAGTAACAATTACGTGGATGATCATAAAGCTGTAGCAGGAATTTACCCAAATCCATTATTGACATGAAAAGGCACTGGTTCTGACAAGCCTTTATATGGACGGGCAGCAAATATTTTCCCTTCCCCAAGTCTGGCTGGCTTATTTCTGTGAGATAACTTTTGCCTCAGGAAATTGTGCTCCAAGAATCCTCTTCTACAATTAGGAACACAATTCCAAACAGCTCCAAGAAAACTCTGAAATATCACCAAAGTAGCTGAGTTATTAACAAAAGGAAATAATCCCACAGTCTCCTGCCCACTTCCTACCAGTAATTAGTTACTTGTTGAATACAATTTATGCTGCAAGTAATTTCTGCTATTAATCTGATACCTGTTCTGGTTAATCCAACGTGAACTTTATTAAATGTGCACGTTCACGGGGTGAACGTAGAAGGTAAATTTACTTATCCACTGATTGCACCAAAAATACTTTTTAAGTGAAAATCTCCCTGGTGAGGGTGAACCGAGTGAGCTTTGAACTTTAAAAAAGGGGAACAGTAAAAAAAAATAAATACGTGCTATTGCAGCCTGATGAACTTTTTTCCATCGATCTTTAGATATGGAACTAAAACAGAAAGTTTAACAAACCAGAATTCAAATCAGATGCAAGAAGTTTTCCCGGGCCACTCTATTCATTCGCTCAAAATACTGCCCAGCTCTACCTTTACGGTAAGCTCCTCGGAGGGCTTGCAATGCCAAATTTGCCTGAATCCTGTGCAAAACGCAGAAGAATTAGCAAACCTGAAGTCAGGGTGTGAAAGGCAAAGAAAGGAGTGCTCGGAATCCCGAGTTTTTGTCGTGCAAGGCATACGACGCGAACTCGTCCTCACTGCAGCTCGCCCACCCCGTCTCACTACAGCGCCAAGCTGGGACCCCGGCGAGGCGGAGGGCAGTCCTGTGCCGGGATTATTGCAAATCCTGGATCCTGAAACACGCTTACAAAACACACCCTCTGGGCAACTTACTCAAAACTTTGCGTCTCAGCATGTAAAACAGCCATAACCCAAGCCCATTGCTACAGGGCGTGAGGAAGCTCCTACAGATATTGTAATAAAGCCCTCTGCTTCTCCTAGGCTATCGGCTGGTATTTTTTGAAAATAAACTTTGTTATTTACTTATTTAACTTCCGATAGGCATGCAAACTAAACAAAAGCTTCACTTCCGAGCTATCATTTCAGGCAAAATCCAATTTACTGCAAGTACATCATTTAGCAACAGGCAGGAAAGCTGCTCAGCTAACATTCCTTTCTCAAACTCCCAGGGTCTTTCACTTGAAAATGATGTGCAAAATCAGATCAAAAGATGGAAACCAGAAGAAACGGCTACTTTTAACATAGATCCTTGGAGGTGTTTTGCTCTGTTCTGCCCGGTAAAAACAAAAAAGACCCTGAGCGCCAGAAGATGCAATTAAACAAAGTGAAGATGTGAAAAATCCCTCTCTGCTTTCCCAGCAAGATAATTTCCATCTCAGCTTTCCCCTTCTCCGCTCACTTTAAGAAGTTCCAAATTCTTTCCTAGGAGGCCGATGAAAGACAAATTAAAACCCCAGCGTTTTCCCCAACTCCTGCTCGAAACTTCAGGAGGAAGTAGAAATAACAGCGCAAGAAAAATAAATACGTTTACTGAGACGAGAAAGGGGATTAAACTCAGCAAATGGCAAAACTCAAGCGCACTCGGAGTGCCCCAAACTCAGCTAAAAACCAGCGGCCGCCTCCCGGGAGCCGAGGGACTTTTGAGAACCGCTTCGGCAGAGCTACGCGAGGCGAAGCGGCGGTGCCGGGGTTCCCGGAGCGGAGCAGCGGCAGAGCCAAGGCCCCCCCAAACTTTCCGACGGGGTTCGGGGCGCGGGGCTGGGGTCCCCTCCACGCGTTCCGCCTGCAGCGGGCACCGCGCTGCGCTCCGCCGTTCGCAAGGCTGCGGGGCCGGGCCGGGCCGAACCGAGCCGGGCAAGAGGCGGCAGCAGCACCGCCGCGAGCCTGCCGCCGGCCTCGAGGAAAGCCCAAGGTGCTCCCGAGCGGGGGGGCCGGGAGGCGAAGGGGGTTACCGGCGCGTTCCGGCTCTCCCTTACCTGCCCGCCCCAGGCGCCTCTGGCCCGCGGCTCCCCCCCGGGTGTTCGCCCCCCTCATGGCCCCCGGGGGGGGGGGGGGGGGGGGGGAACGTCGTGCCCCCCCCAGTCTCCCTGGCCCCCGCCGCCCACTTGTCGCCCCGCGTCCCGGCTGCCGGCAGGCGCAGGTAGGGGCAGGGGTAGGGGCACGGCCCGCAGCGCTGCGCCCAAACTGCTCCGAAATCCCCCTTTTCCCGGGAGGGGGGAGGGAAAAAAGGGGGGCTAGGGGAGAGGTAGGCGAAGAAAAGGAAAAAAAAAAATAATTCACACGCTCCCTCTCCAAATCCTGGCGGACACAAAGCCGGCGTTTATTCCCCGCTCACCGACTTGGAGGGGGGAGGCGGATGAAAAAAACAACAACAAAAAAAACTAAGCTAAAATAAAAATAGGGTAAGCAGAGAAACCCTCGAGCTGCCCTGGGCTTCCGCGCTGGCGGCTGCGGAGCCCCTCGGCGGCTGCCGGGCCGGGGCGATGCCCCCGCCGCAACTTTTGGGCCCCCGGGAAATGTTCAGGGCGGCGGGGAGAGGGGGGTCCGGGAGGGAGGAGAGAGGGGGCACGAAAGTGGGTGCCCGAGGGCGTTTTCTGCCCCTTTCGGGGGGACCGTGCGGGTGGCCGGATAGGGGGGAAGCGGGCCGGGGGGCTGCGGGGCTCAGGCGCCCCGCTGCAGCCCCCCGTTGTTCCTCTGCCCCGCGGGGCGCGGAGAGGGGCGCGGGGGGCGCGGAGCCATCTCCTGCGGGCTCGGGATGCCAGACCGCCCCGCGGGGGGAGGGCGGAGAGAAAACATCAAAAAAAAAAAAAAAAGAAAAAGAAAAAAAGAAAAGCGGAAAGAGTTTGGGGTTTCGTTAGGAAACGCGAAAGAAAACGCCGAGTTAAAAAATAAAATTAGAGAAAAGCCAACAAGTTGGAGCAAAATCCCAAAAGGGACCCCCCCCCCCCCGCACGTAACTCCGGCAGATCCAGCTGCCCCGCTCCGCCGCGGCCCCGTCTCCCCGCGAGGTAAGTTGATCTATTTTGTGCGGGTTTGTGTTAAAATGTGTGCGAGAGAGAGGAGAAGAACTCACCATTTCGCTGGGATAACAAGGCCAGATCGGGGTCGGATTGGAAATGCTGAGGCTTCGCCTGCTTCCTCCGCGACATGCTGGCTCAAACATCAGCTGGGGCAGAATAAAAAATTACTAAAAAAAAATCTTCTCAAAATTACGGAAATCGAGCCTCCCCCCCCCCAGCCTCCCCAATCCTCCGCGCACCGCGCATGTGTCCTGCTATAATTATGATTATCAATAATGCATTGCGATTAATCATAGAGGGGCTCTTTGAAAGGCGATTGGCACATGGCCAGCTCTATTCAAACCAGCTCGCCTTAATCAATTAGGCGCTGATTTGCTGGAGACCCTTGTCTCTCCGCCGCTCCCACCCAATGAGTCGATCCATGTGGCAGGAGAAGGGGCTGGATTTCCCCAAAGCTGTTTGGATACAGTTTAACCCTCTTAGCAACCAGCCGGGGCTGCACCGCGCCATCCCGGTTACTATAGGAATGCGGCTCCCTTCGCCCCTTCCTCCGGCCCCGACGGGCTCCCCGCTTTGCGCCTCGCTTCACTTTTTTTTTTTTTTTCCTTTTTTTTGGGGGGGCCGGGGGGGGGGGGCCCCAGCCCGAGCGCCGCCCCGGCAGGGCGGGGGAAGCAGCGATGGCGGGGGCTGGGGGGGGGACGCGCGGCTGGGGACAGCGGCGGGGCGGCCCCGCACCCCCGGCGGCGGCCGGCGAGCGCCCGCTCGGGGACAGCCCCGCTCTGGATGCCGCTCCGGATCCCACTCTCGCTGCTCGGCCCCGCGTCTGCCGCTCCGCCGCCGTCCCGCCGCTGCAAAAAAAAGTTTCATTTTTTTTTTTTTTCTTTTTTTTCCCCCCCCTCCCCCGCCCCCCCCATTTTAAAAAAAAAGTCCTTTTTTCCCCCCCCCCCCCCCCCCCTTCTCTTTCCATATATCACGGGCCCGACGGGTGCTGAAAATAGGAAGGGTTTGGGTTTTACCTCACACATTCCCAGGACAATTAGGGCGCCGCCGGGAGCGGCGGGCGGACCAGGCGGCCGCTCCGCCCCCGGCCTCCGCGCCGCGCCGGTTGGTCGCGCCCGGAGTCAATCGGGCCCGGAGTCAAGCCGGCCCGGAGTCAAACCGCCCGACGGCGCCCGGGGAAGGCCGGGCAGGGGGGCGCACCCCGCTCCCCCTCCGCGGCTCTGCTCCTCTTCCACCACCCCAACGCGGGACGGGTGTAGGGCCGCCCCCCCCTCCGCAGCAGCCCCGCTGCTAACTTTTATTTCTTGCCCGGTGTCCTGTCCGTCCCCCCGCCCCATTGCCACCCTGAACCCCACGGGGGGCCGGGAGCACGGGGGGCGCGCAGCCGGGGGGGTGGGGGGGGTGCAGAGCTCGGCCGGTCCCTCCGCGACCCCGGAGCGCTGCCCGCTGCTGTGCGCCTCCCGCACCAGGCTTCGCTTCCCGGGCACAACTTGCCGGGGGGGGGGGGGGGGGGGGGGGGGGGTCTCTTGCCAGCAAACATCCCGATCTCGAAAGAAAAAGCCCAGCTGCCAAGCGGCCGCTGCAGCCGCGCTCGCCCCGCGCCCCTCCGCGCATCCCCCCGAGCAGCGGGACCGCGGGCTTTTTCCCCCCCAGCCTGAGCCACTCGGCGCTCCCGCCTCCCCCTGTTCCCCCCGTGGGTTATTTGCTCTGCTGTAGGAGCTACTCCTTTTCCCCGTATTAATATTAACAAACTCTCCGCAAAAGCGAGAGGCTGCTCAGCTACAACTCATTTCAATTTCAAATGAGCCGGCAAAACCTAGAGAGCGAGCGGGAGGAGAAGGCAGAGAGGGAGAAACGTTCCCATTCGAGGAACCGGCTCGCTCGCGTTTTCTTCTCATTATTAAACGAAAGAGACTGCAAAACGTTTAGCGAGAAGGGTGAAGAAAAAAAAAAAAAAAAAAAAAAAGCCGCAAAAGCAAACAAACCAACCCATACGAACCGAAAAAGCCTCCCAGGTGCCACTCCGGTATTTAGGCAGCGCTGCGGAGCGGCCACCACCGCTTCTTTTCATTTCGGCACGGGGCGAGCCCCCTCCCTCCCCGCAGCACTCGGTACAGTAGGTTTTGAGCCAAAGACAAACGAAGCTATCAGCGGGGATGATGTTGAAGAATGAAGATAATAATGTTGCTATAGGTGGTACTTCACATGACATTATTTTTCACTGAATATTTAAAGAGATGTTTCGGCAGAGATGGATACACTCGGCGCAGGCTGTCACCCTCCTTACCCTGAAACAGTGGGAAAGAAACAGACCCTGCACGTCCAGCCCCGCACTCGTTACTTCCAGCTAGCCCCACGCAGATGCCCACGAAACACCCACGCGGATCTATGGACACGGCCGTGTCTGTATTTCCAACTGTATCAATCACTCCGCTAGCATCCCCCGGTTTATGATCTAGCCGCTCTCCCCAAATTATTCGCGTTTACAATTTCATTATACGTTTGTCGATTAAACTTCAGACAAATTTCCCCAGATGAGCAGTACCTTTGCTTCGTGGCAGGAAAAAGGCGGCCGTGGATTGGTAATTAAAAAGCAAAAACGAGAAGAAAAACAGTGGTTTAAAGAAAAAGAAATTAATCTGGAGAAAATAAGTTTTATAACTTTTTTTTTTCGTTTCTCTGCTCCCTCGCTAATGTATAAAGCGGCACTTGGTATTTAATCTAGGACCGCTTGATTATTTATTGTTTGTTTTCCTCTCCTTCGCTGGGGGCCGGGAGGGGTGGGGAAAGGGTGGAGGCAGAGCAGCATTTCCAGGGCTAGGGAAAAATCGGTCTTTATTGTTGTTGATAGCAATACATCAATTAAATGTCATTGTCTCCAACAGAAGTTGTGAGAGTTCACGAGCGTAAATACTCTGATCTTGGGTTTTCCCTCTCCCAGCTCCCAGTGACAGTGACAGATATTTTCCCTCCCCGCCACACCTTGGAGATTTTTTTTTTTTTTTTTTTTTTTACCTCGGATTATTCTTTTTAATGG
>NW_023304262.1:0-10000 GCF_011077185.1 Oxyura jamaicensis | reverse complement strand
CCTTTAAAGTTGCCTGCGGAACAATTCCCGTCCCTTCCCCTATCCATACGTTTATCCTGGGGGCTTCCAGCACCCCGGCAGCCTGCTCCGCACCCCCGGACAGGAGCGGGTCCCCCCTCGGCCCCTCTCCGCGCCCGCGGAGGCTCCACCGCGGCTCCGCGCCCCCTGCTCGCCCCTACTTACTTTCAACAAATCACTACAAGCCCGGGGAGCGATCGATAGCTCCGGACGACCGCGCTTGACCTGCCCGAGGGGAGGGGAGAGCAGAGGGGAGGCAGCCCCGGGCCCCTTTTTCTCCCCACGGCGGATTTTGGGGCGCCCCGGCCCCGCTCCAGCCGAGCCCGGTGCACGGCGGCGGAGCTCTGCGGAGGCTCCCGGCTGCCCCCTGCCCCTCTCCTGCCCCCGTCCCACCGCTCTGCCTGCCCTAAAGCCGCCCCCGGGCTGTGCACCCCTTCTCCGGGCTCGCACCGACTCCCCGAGGAGGGGCCGGATCCTGCCGCCGTCGGGAGCTGCTTCTTCCCCCCTCCTTTAGGGCTGCCGCCCGACCCCCGGGCCACGGCTCGGCCAGCACCTCATCCATTTCCAGCCGCACCTCCGCCGCCCTGGGCCCTATTTGCGGCTCCACTTTCAGGGCTGCACCGGTGCAGCCCCCCCCCACACCCCCCCCGCACCGCTACAGGCCCTCCTCCCGGTGGTGCCCCCAGCCCCGGGGGGCGCTCCTTGCTCTTTGCAGGGGGGCTTCTCCTCTTTTATTTTTATTTTTTCCCCCCAACATTCGAGGAAATGGTTCAAAATTGCCTGAAAAACACCCTCCTTAAATGCCCCCTCGGGTGGGGGAGGCAGGGCCGAGCCCCCCCAGTTCCCCCTGGTTTTGGGATGCCCGCAGCCGCGCAGGGCGAGGCAGCGCAGCCCCGACGGGGCGGCCCGGCCCGGCTCGGCTCGGCTCGGCCCGGCCCGACCCGGCCCCAGCTTTCTCCCGCGTTATTGCAGAGCCAGCCCCTTCCGCCGAACAACAGATGCAGCCTCTAATGCAAATATTGCCATTTCCCTGCTGAATTAGCCTTGTCACTTAGCCCAGAAGCTGGCAGCGTTAAGCCAGCTTGCATTTTAATTTGGCCCTGAAGTTACTTATTTCATTATTGATCAAACATAATGCTGAATCAATGTTCATCTTGTTACCTGGGCCATTTCCATGTAATACAGTGATAGCACTGCCTGGAGTTACTCATTCCCATCCCAAAGTGACTTTACCATAAAATCAATGCTTGTTTGTTACTGATATAAGGCGGCATCCATGGGATGAAGAGCAAATAAAGCGGTAACGCGCTCCAAAAGTTTGGACGGGATCTGTAGGCGAGCACAGACTTTGATATCGAAATGTATTTTATCGGCATCGGCATCGCACTGCCCAGGCCGGTGGGACAGAAAATCTGCGGCTGCGAGATGATGGGCTTTGATAGCAGAGGTGTTGCCATTTGTAAACGTTACCTGAGAGCTAATGGGGAAATCGTTCCTAAAGCAGAGCATCATTACACGGCAGCTGTGGGCTGTAAGCTCTTCCGGGCAGGGACTGTTTGGGAAAAATAGTAATTAATAAAATAGTAATTAATGATTGTGTCACAAGATTAGACTCCGCGCGCTGTTATCGTCAGTGCAGCTGCTGCTTCTTTTCTCTTCTCGTGTTTTCCCCTCCAGCCAATAACCCGAGTTACAAATTACACGAAGCTGTCCGCAGCCCCGCGTCTCCGAGCAGCGGCCAGAGAGCGCGGAAATACCCGGACCGGGAACTAAAGACATCCCCGGACCGGGAATTAAATACATCCCCGAACCGGGAACCGAGTAGATTCCCGGACTGGGAACCGAATAGATCCCCGAATCGGGAACTAAATAAATAGCTGGACAGGGAACCAAATAAATAACCGGACCGGGAACCAAATACACCGCCGGACTGGGAACCATATAAATCCTCGGACCGGGAACCAGACCCCGGACCGGGACACAGCCCTGCTGCCGCCGCAGCCGCCCTGCCCGAGTCCCCCTCTCTCGTCCCCAGGTCCCCGCGGTTCCCCCCACCTCACTCCGGGGCGGTGCCGCCGGGCCGAGGAGGGGGACGGTGGAGCCACCGTCCCGTCCCCATCCCATCCCATCCCCATCCCCAGGAGCCGTCGGGGGGACGCTGCCGGTGCTGGTGCCGAGGACGCGGCAGCACCGCGCGGGGTCTCCCCGCAGCCCGCGGAGCAGCACGAGGGCAGCGACCTCCCTGGCAGCCCCTCGGGGAGCCCGGGGGAGCCCTCCCGGGCCGGGGGCAGGCGGCGCACGAAGGCTGCGCCCCCCCCCTGCGGGCACCGGCGGGGAGGGCAAAGGGCGAGGGCACCCTGCGGCAGCCCGGGGTTGGTTTCGCCGCCGCCCCCCCCCCGCTCCGAGCATCCCCCGCCGGGGGTCGGCGTGAAACAGCCGCACCGCCACCGCCGGGGCACGGCAGCCGCTCGTTGCGCCGGGCTATGGAAAGTCTGAGCGGGTGCGTGAAATATATTGGCATAAAATTAGGGAATTGCGCTAGCAGATTGTAAATCACCCAAACGGTCAAACCACAGATATGAATCACGAATTCCTGTAAAGATTAATGTTTCCTAAGATTCACAGCAATTATGCATTTTTTTGGACAAAAGCCTTCTCCCAACCTCTCATTCCCGAGCGCTGTGATTTTTTTTTTTTTTTTTTTTTTTTTTTTTTGAAGTCTTTCCAGGTTTCGGTGGGGGTTCTAATGAACGATTTACCAAAGGAAAGGTTTTATTAACACCTCTGAAAACTCCAAAGTTTAAAGGGAGGGAGAGAGGGAGCGGATAGGAAGTTAGGTAACACAATATACTGACCTACTGGCACCGGTCCGAACGCAAACCAGCAAAGCACCACAATGGTGGGAAAAACTCGGCGAAATGGAAGGGAAAAAAATACCTCCCGGGGGGGCGGCTTTGCCCGAGCGGGGCCGGGGCTGCTTCCCAGAGCTGCCCCCGCAGGCTTCAGCAGCCCCTAATGGCCCTTTTACCTTGGCTTACCCCCTTGTGGCACACGGAGCGGGCTGAGGTGCCTAAAAGGGGAGGAAGAGGACAGGGCTGGAGCAGAAAGGGGACGCTATTGGGAGGAAATTGGCGGGAGGTGTGCGGGACTTCGGGTCTCTCAGGCACTATTTTTCCCTTCTCGCCTCTGTGCAGAACTGGAGATAATAGTTGGGGCTGCAGGTAACGGAGCCTGTTCTTATTCAATTTCCCTAAATGGCCTGGAGAGCACTTAAAAGCCCGGAGAGCTTCTGGCCAGCATTTTCTTATTAACTAATTTCACTTCGATCCTATTAAAGTGTATGCTTTATAACCTTCAAATGAACCTCTCTCTCCCTCTCCCTCCCTCCCCATCTTCCCTCTCTCTCCTCAAACAAAGCCATTACCTCCTAATGACAGGGCAGAGCAGTTGCAGTGCCTGCCCCGGCCTCCCTGCCGGCCTGCCGGCCCCCAGCCCGGCTCCGCGCCCCCCCGAGCGCGCCGCGGCCCGGCGGAGGTGCGCTCCCGTCCGCTTTGGGGAAAATCTCCGCAGTAATGGCTTTTAAATGGATACATATATTTACCATTTCAAACGGGCTCCGCTGTTTCCTGGTAACGCTCACCACAAATGGTAATAATAAAAGATGAAGTATTTTTTCTCACCTTAGGTCATTAGATTTACAGACAAGGTACTAAATCATCTGAGCTCCCCAAACCTTTAAGGGAAGGCGCGCACACACTCCCGTCCCTTTCTCCTCTCCTCCCCCTTCTCGAGAAACCTGCAAAGGGAACGGAGACAAAACAGTCGCCGAGGCTCGAGGAATGTCTCCCTTGAGCAGTTTACTACTTCTACTACTACTACCAATAAAAAAGTTGACGTTGGTTGCAGAGCGCAGACTGTCAGTGGCCTCTTCCCAAAGCCCTAACATGAAGGGTCATTAATTGTGTTTTCTTTCCAAATCATATGTCACTGCAATTAACAGATTCTGATCAAGAGACTCCTTTCAGATTGATTCCATATGTGATAAGGAATGTGCAGCTTGTTATCTATCTGTCGCCTTGGAATTATGGAAAAGCTTCAAACGTGTAATTTGAAGAGTCTTTTACCCGGCTCTTTGGTCTTTCCCTCTATTTTCCTTAACTCTTTTTGCACCGCAGCCCCTCTCCCAATTCCACTTGTTCGCTGCTCCCTTCCCCGCCGCTCCCACCCGTGCCCGGCCGCGGGGGTTTCCCCCGGCACCCTGGGAGCCCCTCCGGCCCCAGCCCCGCCGCTCGCAGCCCGCAGCCTCCGGAGCCCCGTCCCCGGGTCTCCTCCGTCTCGGTGGCCGGGGGAAGGGGGGCAGCGGCACCCAGCGCCCGGAGACGAGCCCCGGGGCCGGGCCGGGGGTTGGCGGGGTGGGGGGGACGCGGCTGGGGCTGGTGCCGCAGCCCCGGAGCTGGCCCCGGCCTCAGGGAAGCCCCGCTCCGGGGCTGGTTTGAGCTCGGCGCCCGGCAGAGCGCGCCGGGAAGGGAGGGAGGCGAGGCCGGGGGGAGGGAGGGAGGGAGGGAGGGGAGGCGGGCGGGGGTGTGTGTGTTTGGGGTAATAAATCAGGAGCCGCTCTCCCGGCTTTGACAGGTCCCGGCCAGAAGACACGTGTCTGTCCGGCCGAGGAGCGCTCCGCCGTCGCGGCTCCCCCCGGGGGCGGCCCCGCTCGCCCCCCGCCCCGCGGCCGTCGGGCCCCGCACGGCTCCTCCCGGCTCCTCCCGGCCTCCCCGGAGGACGAGCCGGCCCCGGCCTCTCCGCTGCGGCTCCTTTCGCTTCGAGCCCGGCAAAGCGGCTCCCGCTCGGCTTCCCTCTCCCGTCCGCTCGCTCCTCTGCCCCCCCGCACCCAGCCCGGTCCTGGCCCCGGAGCCCCCCGCGGGCCGTGCCCGAGCCGTGCGGGACCATCCTCGCCGCGGACATCGCTCCGAGCACCCCTGGCCCAGTACGGCAGCGGGAGCACTGTCCGCTCCCCTCCCTGTCTCGCCCACCGTTTACTGCTTTTTTTTTTTTTTTTTTTTTCCGCTTCTCCTCTCCCCTTTTGAACCTCTCGGCCGAGCCCCGTATCTCCGCACGTTGCTGCTCCAGCCCATTCGCTCCGGCGACGTTTCCTGCCCGTTCCTTTCCCATTAATAACCCATCCCTCATCCTCGCCCTGACCTGCATCCATTCGCACCCATAAATTTCTCGCCTGCCGTGCCTCCCTCCCGGCTGGCCTCTGCTCCGTCTCTGCGGCGGGGCCCGTGCCCCACATCAGCCCGCAACACCCTAACATCACCCCACAGCACCCCACAGCACCCTAACATCACCCCACATCGCCCCACATCGCCCCGCACCTCCCCGCGCCCTGCCCGCCGCTCCGGCGGCTCCCCGGCAGGGTCGTGCTGCGATCGATCGCGCTGGGGATTAGAAACCTCTCCGGGTGACACCAGGCAGCGGGCGAAGAAACCAAACGCTCCTGCGAGCCGCTCAACGCCGTGGCACCGCCGGGCAGCCCCGAAAGGACGGGGCCGGGGAGTAAGGGGCCGCCGGTGCCACCCCCCAGCCCGCCGGGGGGGGTGCTGAGAGCCGCCACCCCGCGGCGGGGGGCTCGCCCCATTGCCCACCTCGTCCCCTTTCCCCCCAGGAGGAGAGTTTTGGAAAGCTGTTGCCTGGCTCCGCCGAGCCCGTCATAGCGCCCGAGCCGAGCGAGCAGGGAAGTTGAAGCAAAACCAGGATGTGGTGCGGTCCCTGAAACGGGTTCGCTGCCCGTTTTCCTTTTGAATTAAAAGAAATAAACATGTAACCGAATTTGGCGGTGTTATCTCCATTGCATTATGCTATCAAAAACCATTACGGGAGCAACGTTGGCTAGAAGAAAATAAATTCCTCCAACCCAGACTTGTTTTTGCACTAGATTAGCAGATAAGAAATGCTATAAAGATGAACTTAATACGATTAGAGATGTTTCCTACAGATTTTCATATATTGATTCAGGGAATTTTAATTCTGGAGCTTGCTTTGCTATAATCCGCATTTATTACAAGCTGATATAGTTTTATTATAGCAAGCTATCAAGGTCGATTCCTTTAACTGCGTAATCTGACATGAATTTCATTTTTAAAGAAATGTAGTTATAAAAATCCATACTGTGGGCACAGTGGTTATACTGTACCTAAATCACATTCGAAAGGCAATAAATCCGCAGAGCGCTTCGGAGCAGAGGGGAACACGGCTAAAACCGCCCTCCCAACTCCTCAAAGACCTAAAAAAACTTTTTTAGTATTTAGTTTTAAAGAAACGGCGAGCTCCCCCCGGGGCGGATAAGCTCCCGCTCTCCACCAGCCCAGCCCCACAGGTTGCGGGAGCTTTTCCCCCTCGCCCCAGCCCCTGCCAGCCGCGCAGGGACGGCTCGGGACACATTTGCGCCCTGCCGGGACGCGCTGCGCTCGCAGCAGCCTCGCAGCGAGGCATCGCCGGGCTGGGAGAGGCGGGGGGCGAGAGCGAAGGGTAATTTAAAATGTGTTGATCGTAAAAAATAAAATAAAATAAAATAAAAAAGAAAAAGAAAAAGAAAAAAAAAAAAGGAAGAAAAAAAAAAAAAAAGATTTATCCAGTAATTAAAACGTGGCCGGGCTCCCTCCCAATAGCTCCTTAGAGCACCGCGCCGTTGCTCCCTTTGCAAATGTCGCACGTACCAGGTACTTCCTTCTAAGCCTTGTAGTGATTCAGAACAGAGGGAATAAGCAAAATGATCATAAATTTCCTAATTAGAGATTTCGCACCAAGACAAAAAGGTGTTAATGAGTTTAATTCCAGTGCCTGTCATTGTCCCTTTTTTCACACCACTTATTTACTAATGGCCCAGAGGGCTGCTCCCGTCTCTCCTTTGTTAAGATTTTAATTTGCCTTCTTTTCTGCCTTTGATGTAAAATTGTGACCTACAACTCTTTGAAGTCCCTTATTAGGAGGAAAATTAACTTAGCTTTTCCACTGTATCTGCCCACTGTTAGCCCAGACAAAACGTAGAGAACTCCTTAAAGATTCAGTACTTTAGGAAAAATTTCAAGGTAGCCCCGGACATGCAAATTTCTTTCAAAATCCGAGAGTCTTTAAATCTGTGCTAGGAGAGGTAACCCTCGCCAGGGCCGGGGGGGCTGGGGGGCGATGCAGGAATATCTTAATAAAGGAAACAAAATGAGCCCGGGCAAGGGAAGGATGTAAATTGGAAAACCTGAAAAGGGGTGGGTGGTGGTGGGAAGAGCCTTTATTTTTAAATGTCACAACTTTTTCCTGTCCCTCTCGTGTGCCACTCACAGCTGACACCCTGGCTTCCCATGCTCCGGGGGAGGGGGGGGGGTCCACGAAAGAAATTATATCTAAATCTATCTCTATATAATTAGAATACCGCGAGGCAGGGTTAAACCTTTGTAAAACACACAACTGATTGGCGATTGCTAAAACGAGATTTGAAAGCAACTCAAATAAAAGATCGCGACGTCAGTAAACAGATTTAGAAAAAAAAAAAAAAAGAGAGAGAGAGAGAGAGAGAGAAGCCAGTGACAAACCCGGCGAGAGCGAGCTCTGGGCATGAGAGAGAGAGAGAGAGGCAGAGGGAGAGAGAGAGACTTAAAAGAAATAGGAGGGGCTTGCGAGAGACTAGAAATGTCAATCAGAGCCCGGAGTCCCAATAATCTCAGGCAATCTGTTAGGACCTGACCCGGGTCCACTCAGATCAATAGGAAAAGTGCGAGAAGAAAGAAGCGCTCGGCTCGCTTACCGCGGCGGCCGGAGCAGGAGGGACCCCGCGGCACCCCCGGCCGCCCCCCCCCGATGCCTGCCGGAGCCCGCGGCCGCCGCTGAAAGTGCGGCCGGGCGGCGAGGGCGAGCGCCGCGGCTCCCCGCTCCGCTGCTCCTTTCTTCCCTTTCTCTTCCTTTTTCCTTTCTTCCCCCCCCCCCCCCCCCCTCCCCCCCTTCTCCCCCTGCCCCCGCTGCCCCCCGCCATGGCTTTCCCCCAGCTGGGCTACCAGTACATCAGGCCCATTTACCCCGCCGAGCGCCCGGGGAGCGGCGGCGGCGGCGGCTCCCGGGGCGGCGCGGAGCTGGCCCCGTCCGGGCCCCTCTCCAACGTGCTCTCCTCCATGTACGGCTCGCCCTACGCCGCCGCCGCCGCCGCCCAGGGCTACGGAGCCTTCCTGCCCTACGCCGCCGAGCTGCCCATCTTCCCCCAGCTGGTAAGAAGCCCCCTCGGGGACGTGGGGGGGGGAGGGGGGGAGGGTCCCCAAGGTGCTTGGGGGGGAAAGGGGAGCGCCGGGGATGCGCCCCCCGAAAATTCCGCGCTTAGGGTTTGACGGCTGCGGGGGGCTCCGGAGGGACCGCAGAGACCCGGGGGGGCCGCCGAGGGGGTGCCGAGCGGGGTGTCCCCCTCCCAAACCCCGACCCCAAGCCGGCGGCTCCGCGGTACGGAGGGAGCGGGGCCGATCCGGCGCGGTGCGGACCGCGGGCGCCGCCTGAGCCCGGCCGCCCCTTCCCGTGTCGCTGCAGGGCGCCCAGTACGAGCTGAAGGAGAGCCCGGGGGTGCAGCACGCCGCCTTCCCCCCCCCCCACCACCCCGCCTTCTACCCCTACGGGCAGTACCAGTTCGGGGACCCGTCGAGGCCCAAGAACGCCACCCGGGAGAGCACCAGCACCCTCAAGGCCTGGCTCAACGAGCACCGCAAGAACCCCTACCCCACCAAGGGCGAGAAGATCATGCTGGCCATCATCACCAAGATGACCCTCACCCAGGTCTCCACCTGGTTCGCCAACGCGCGGCGGAGGCTCAAGAAGGAAAACAAGATGACCTGGGCCCCCCGCAGCAGGACCGACGAGGAGGGCAACTCCTACGGCAGCGACCACGAGGGGGAAGAGGACAAGAGGGAGGACGAGGAGGAGATCGACCTGGAGAACATCGACACCGAGAACATCGAGAGCACCAAGGACGAGCTGGAGGACGAGCTGCAGGACGCCGACCTCCTGCACTCCGACTCCAAGACGGACTCGGAGGGCTCCGAGGGCTTCGAGGACCTGCCCGCCCCCGAGGAGCGCTACCTCGAGGCCGCCGACGGGGAGCCGCACCGCCTCCGCCACCCCCACCACCCCCCCCCCCCCCCCCCCCCCACCACAAGTGCGAGCTCCCCGCCGCCCCCCCGCCGCCCGCGGGCCTGGAGCCCCTGCAGCCTCCCCTCCGGCCTCCCCTCCAGCCACCGCCGCGCCTCCACTCGCCCCCGTCCTCCGCCTCGTCCTCCGCCGCCTCCTCCCCGACGGACGGCGCTTTGGCCGGCACCGTGCCCAAGCCCAAAATCTGGTCCCTGGCCGAGACGGCCACCAGCCCGGACAACCCCCGCAAGTCCCCCGGGGGGGGGCTCCCCGCCGGCCGCCGCCCCCCAGCCGCTGCCTCTGCCCCCCCCGCCGCCCCCGCCGCACAGACTCGTTCCCTCCTGCCCCTTGGGCAAATTCCCCAACTGGACCAACCGCGCCTTCCCGAGCCACCACCACCACCACCCGCCCCCGGCCCCGCACCCCCTGGCCTTACTGAACACTCCCCACCTGCTGGGGCTGGGGGCTGCCCCCGCCGCCCCCCCGGGCGCCGCCGCTTTCCCGCGAGCCGCGGACCAGGCGCAGAGCGCGGAGCCCCCCCGGAGCAGGTGACCGCTGAGCGGGGATGCGCGGGGATGCGCGGGGGATGCGCGGATACTGCGCGGGGGCTGCGCGGAGCGGGCGGCGGGCGCCTGCCGCTGCCCCCCGCTCCCCTGCCGGCCGTCGGGGGGCTCCGTGGGGCTGCGGGGGGGCTCCACGGCGGCACCGCGGGGCCTTCAGCCCGGCCATGGGCCGGCCCCGAGGTTTGCCCGCGGCTCAGAGTGTAGTTTTTTATTTTTCGCCCCCCCCCTTTCGACGGTCGGACCTTTGTCGGGTTCGCGAGTCGCTA